>NW_026083148.1:0-69489 GCF_020184175.1 Aphis gossypii
AATAGTTTGGAAGGTTCCACATATTACTGTTGATGATGAAGAAAGGTTAAAATTATTAAAACTTATTGAAAAAGAAAAAAGTTTGTTTATCCCGTTCAGATCTTTTGAAACTTTTGAATATCCTGAACTCGGAACCACAAAAAAAGTAGTGTGGAACTTGAAGACAGCATCAAAATTAGAAAAAACCACGATTTATCATAATTGGATTCCAAAAAGGACGTAAAAATTCGTTAGAAAAAGATTGTAGTATATTTGATCACTGTAATATAACAAACGTTAAAGTATTTCTTAACTCAATAGCTTATCCATATGATAATTTGAATTTAGATTTTACGAAAAATAATTTCACCTTATTATATGATATGTATACATCGTTTCAAGAATCGTACTATGAAAAAAATATACGAAACCCCTTATTAAGTCCCTCTACTTTTCTATCGAACGCACCAATTGTAGTTATCGATACTTCAAAACAGAACGATTCGGCTACAGCATCATCAGTAGATGTGCAATTGGAAATTGAAGCATCGGAATCTCTTACAGGTGTAACTGCTTATTGTTATTAATTCATGATCGGATTGTTGAATATGTACCTTTTACTAGAGAAGTAAGAAACTAGTGTGAATAATATTAAAAAACTGATTTATTTAAAATACTTGATGTTAAATACTATTAATTAATTTAAAATAAATAAACAAAATGATAATAAAAAAAATGATTTTATTTATTTCAGAAATTTAAACGAAAATGATTCGTTTAACTAATAACTAATCATGTTTTATTTTCAGTAAAAGTAATAGGGTGATTTTTTATACTGAAAGAAGGACATTCCGCTTTAAACATTTTTTGTGTCCCTATAAAAATGGAGCAAAACGCCTCATGGTTTCCCTGAAACAACGTGGGGCGACTGACTCCATTTAACAGCGAGAATTTCTTATACTGCAAGGGGACAATACCTCCTCAAACTTTTTTCATCTCCGCTGAAAAATGGAGCCAGACGCCCCATATTTATACTAAGAAATGGTTAGAAATACCATGGGGAGTCTGGCTCCATTTTACAGCGGGAATTTCTTACACTGCAAGGGGACCATACCCCTCAAACTTTTTTCATCTCCGCTGAAAAATGGAGCCAGACGCCCCATATTTATACTAAGAAATGGTTAGAAAAACCATGGGGCGTCTGGCTCCATTTTACAGCGGGAATTTCTTACACTGCAAGGGGACCATACCCCCTCAAACTTTTTTCATCTCCGCTGAAAAATGTAGCCAGACGCCCCATATTTATACTACTGTTGTTGCTTTCTTTCTTTCGCTGTTTTCTTTGTTGTCATAATGTTGTCATTTTGTTTGTCATAATCAATAGCGAC
Organism: Aphis gossypii; assembly: GCF_020184175.1. Lineage (NCBI taxonomy): Eukaryota > Metazoa > Arthropoda > Insecta > Hemiptera > Aphididae > Aphis > Aphis gossypii. Next base: position 1,368 of record NW_026083148.1, read on the forward strand.
ATTAATATAGTTTTTTTTCTTGCTGAACTGCAGTGATAGTTATACATTGTCTTATACATTTTTGTCTCCATTTTTATATACATAGATTTTTAATTTCTTTTTTACTATGACAACGATTTTAGTTTGTATGTCTATTTACTTGCATTATTAAAAAGCGGGCAAGTGAGTACCGCTCTGCTGTACATTAGGTGCCGTATGGATCATTATTATATATTATAGGAGTGTTAAATTTGAATCCAATGATAGTTATCATTGTATACGAAAAACGATTCTGAACGAAGATGATTTGTCAGCCTAGGATATAATTTCTAGTGGTTGGTGAAAAAGGTGGTTTATGTTTTAATGGCCTGAATACAACAAAATTTAAGTTCTTTTATAATAATTGTAAGCTAAACTTATGAAAAACCTTGTATTAAATTTTCAACTCTTAGCTACATATACAAAAATTTTTATGAAATATACCTACAAAATAATTTGCAAATATTCATGGTTTTGACGAATTTTTGTCAATATTTGAACTTCAAATGCTAATCAAAAAAATTGTGCCTATGTATTCTTATAATTTTTTAATCACTATAATAATAACTTATGAGGAACTTTGCATTAAATTTTCAAGTATTTTGATAGGGCCAAAAGATTTAATCGACACAAAAAAAACAATTTTCAGAAAAATTGAAAATTTCAGTTGTCTATAAATAGCTCAAAAAAAGTCAAAATATTTTGAAAATTAAATCACGTAAAGAAAATGCGAATCTTAACAACTGGTAAAATTTTTAAGTATCTACGACTTATACTTTTTGAATAATAACAAATATTTAAAATCGTTTGAGGATAAATCGTTATCGTTCGCTATTTCGTTAAAATTTAAAATTCAAACGCACTTAAAATTTTTCCTATAATGATGCTTTGAGTTTTCTCTATAGATACTTGAAGGTAAACTTATGGAAAACTTAGTGTTGTATTTTTAATCCTTAGTTATAAACACAAAAAATTTTATGATTTTTCAACTTCAAATAATTTGCAAATATTCATGCTTTTGACGAATTTTTGTCAAAATTTTAACTTTAAATGCTAATAAAAAAAAATTGTGCCTATGTATTCTTATAATTTTTTAATCACTATAAGAATAACTTATGAGGAACTTTGTATTAAATTTTCAAGTATTTTGATAGGGCCAAAAAATTTTTATCGACACTTCAAAAATATTTTTTCAGAAAAATTGAAAATTTCAGTTGTCTATAAATAGCTCAAAAAAAGTCAAAATATTTTGAAATTTAAATCAAGTAAATAAAATGCCAATCTAAATAACTGGTAAAATTTTCAAGTATCTACGACTTATACTTTTTGAATTATAACAAATATCAAAAATCGTTAGGTTAGGTTAAACCGTTATTTAACGCGGTTTTGTAAAAATTTAAATTTCAAACACTCATAAAAATTTTTTGTCTGAATCCGGTAGAGTTTTTTTTACAGATATTTGAAGAAAAATGTATGGAGAACCTTGTACCAAATTTTCAAAACTTAGTTATAAAAGAAAAAAAATTTATGATTTTTCAACTTCAAAATTACTTGCAAATTTTCGCGTTTTCGACAGATTTCGTAAAAATTGAACTATAAACTCTTATAAAAAAAAATGTGACTAACGATTTTTAATTTTTTTCAGCTACAATAAAAACAACTCATAAGGAACCTTGTATTAAATTTTCAAAACTTTTTGGTCATCCAAAAATTTTTATCGACACTTCAAAAAAAAATTCGCATAAAATTCGAAAAATTCAGTGGTCTATAAATAACTCAAAAAAAGTCAAAATTTTTGAAAATTTAACTATATACGGATACCACTGACATTAACATTTGGTGAAAATTTCAAGTATTTTCAGTGATTAGTTTTTGAATTACAACCATAAAAAAAAATCGATTTGGTCGAAAACTGGTTTTGCGTAAAAATTGCCGTTTTTCCGTCATTTTTTTTTTGTTTTTCTCGATTTTTTTGAAAACTGTTGGAAAATGTTAACTTTTTACCTCTATAATGCACCAAGGATATTCATTTTTACATCGGAAACCACCCCCATAGTATGAAATTGGAGCATTATTTTGACTAGTTATGCTGTACACAGACACAAAAAAAAACACACATCATTGTAAAATCAATACATTCATCACTTCGTTCAGAATCTAAAACAACCTTGCTATAACATTTTCAATAAATCATTTATTTAATTTAAATGGTTGCCATTGACTACCAAAAATAATTTAGTTTACTATTTGCTGGATAGATGGCGCCTCTGTAATTTCATCACCATCTCGTCATATTTCTCAAACCTGATAACTTTTTCAAATTTTTCGTCCGTAAGAACCTTCTCCACAATGAGCTCTTCAATTTAAAAACAAAAATCAAAACGATCGGTCCAGGGGTTGTTGAGTTATGCGCTTACCAACACATTTTGCGATTCATTTTTATACATAAAAAAAGATAAAATCCTTTATTTAATGGTTTAATTTGAATTATTAATATTGTAAATAGTCCATAGTAATCTGGTCAAATTTATTTGGAATACCTCTGTACTTAAGTCTACCAGTTGAGAAACTAATAACAATTTGTACTACAGTACACTGAGTATAACATCAGCTAAGCTTGGTTACACCATTGATTAAATATACATAGATAGACCATAGCTATACGCAATATGGAAACACGTAAATTAGTACGGATTATATGACAATAGATAGCGTTGGTAAATACTAAATTGTACACAATACACAAACCGGTAGAATAAAAATAAACCGCAATAAAAATAATTCCAAGAATATAAATTAAATTGAATATTGTTATTTACTAAATTGAATGGCTAATCATATAATGATATTTTATTTTCAAATATTATGTTTTCTCATGGCACTACCATGATGATTGCTGAATAAAGTTAAGTTTAAAATGTTAATTTTAAGTAAAATTATTATTTTTTTCAAATAATAATTTTTCAGAAGCAACTCAAGCACACTAAGCAACATTATTGATTTATTTTATATTTAATCAATGAGAATATAGGTACCATAGTTGATTTAGGATCTAGCAAAATATTTTTATTTTAAACAAAACAACTTAAAAACTTACATATCCATCTAAAATTATTAATAATAAATTTTAAAAAAGCTGTGATTTTACACTTTTAGTATCTTTTACAAATTAACAAACACATAGATACATTATTTTATAATCAAAAATTAAAACAAAAGTAAACACAGGTTGGATCAGATCTAAAATCTTAATAATAAATCGTAAATTTAAGACAATAACAATTTTAAATAAAAGTATAGTATAGATAATGTAAATATAATTATTACATTTTACGTAGGTGCTTAAGAACGGCGTTTTACATATAGTTTAATAATAACCTATAAATAATAATAATTAAACACTAAAAAAACATAAAAAAAATAATTAAAAAACTTCCAAAATAATGTTACATAATAATAGGTAGGTAATTAGGTACCTAATAATAATTATCAGTTAATACACAAATTAGAGAAATGAGGATCAAACATTCTTTAAAATCTTAAGTTTAGCAACTGTTTGGTTTTTATTATTTTTAGACTTCCAATTAAAATCTCTAAGCAATTTACAGTTGATCAAATGTAAAATAATGAACTCTAGATGAGGTTGACATTCAGTTTTGAAATTAAAATAAGATGGAACTAGTTTTTTGTAAATTATTCTTTCAATCGTTTTTCCGATTTTATTCATAAATGGTTTTTCAGCTACTATATTACCTAATATTAATTGACACTCTGTAATGAATTTTCTAAAATTATCGGTTGGTTTTTTTAAATAAAAATTTTCTGATTTTATGCCGTAGTTTTTACAAAATATTAAATAGTCCGTTTGTTTATCATAGTTTACTGGGTCTAAAGTTAACATTAAATTTTGACAATCAACACAATTAAATTTTTCATAACATTTTTTTCCTAAGTAACCACTAAAATAACTATCTGAGCAAACAGAAAGAGTTACGATAGGCTTAACTAAATTTTCATTTATTTTAGCCAGTGGTGATATTGAAAAAGAAGAAAGACTAGAGTCGGATTGTTCGTCTTCTTCATTAACGATAGAGTCATCAGTTGGTTTTATAATTGTATTTGTATCAAACTCAAACATAACACTACGATCGTCATCTGCTTCACAATTTGACAATGCAGATGGTTTCATCAATTGCATATTAGATAACATTTTAAAAGTAATTCTAAATGCCTTTGCTGTAGGGTTTGTATTATATCCACCTCTTTGGCGAAAAACGGAAAATGTATTTTCAATTACATCTTGATTTAATCGCGCCGTTAACAAGTATTCAAACCCTAATTTTGATTGTTCTTCATAGATATTAATGACCGCGTTAATTGTCCATTCTAATCCGTCAAAACTGTATGGTCTAGAATGGCCACTGCATTTTTTTAGACTTTGGTACCATGTTTTTGCACTTTCTAAAAATTCGAGTTGTTTAGGTCTCTCTTTTGATATTGCACACATGTAAGGATTTGAACTGTACAATGATCGACTATTTAAACAGTCAAAAAGATTATTAACAAATGTAATAAACTCAGCAGTAAACAATGCTGAAGATGATTTAAGTTCGCCAGTTTTTATACAAGTTTTAATTGCTGCACTCATTGTATTGCTAAATATTTGTAAAGCCAGTTTACAGCTCATTTTTTGAAATTGCCCGGGATTAATATGACTGTCCGTTATTTTAAGAAGAGCTCGACTTGAAGTACTTTGTTTATCAATTAAATATGTTTGTTTTATGTCCGAAAATGAAACTTTATTATCTAAACAAATTATATCGCTTGATAATAAATTATTTCTTAAATTTTTAAAAAGATGTGGTACGTCATATATGGCAAAAATGTTTATATTATTAACTATAAACCATATTTTCTCTTTTGTTAGATTAAGCAGACCTGTTATTCGGGCCTTGATCACATACTATAGCTCTAACTTTTAACCCACAGTTCATTAATTGTTGTACATGATCAATAACTAGCTTACTCAAAGTAGTTGCTTTCATTGATGTAGCAGAAAGAAAATATGAAACAGGCATTTTCCAGCTAGAATACATGCCTCTAATTAAAAAAACCATAGCTTGAGTAGCTAATGCGTTACTACATCTTTTTGTACCCAAATCTTCATATCCTTCAACGACATCTAAATATTTGGAGTACTCTAAGAACTTTTTAATTTTCATTTCGTCAAAGACCAGAGTACAATATTTTTCTTCATCTGACATTGAACCGACTTTTAACGTAAGTTGTTTTAAAATATTTGCATTTAAGCCTGGCTTAAATTTATAAGAACTAATTAAACGTCTAATTGTACTGACCCCAGGTAGATTAATTTGTATGTTTCTTAAAAATTTATAGGCTGACGGAGATTTGTAATAAAGTTTAAGAGCAAAGTTTTGTTCATCTTTTGACCATGATTTCTTTGACATTTTACCTCTCATAATTTGCATATTTACTAATATTTGAGCATCTTTTGATGGAAAACGCAAGGATTTTGTTACATCATGAGAACGAAATAAATGACGAGCGTTACTTAAACTTTTACGGAGCTTTGATATTGTCGAACGTTTACTTTTTAAATTTTTTCTTAAATTTTCTATTGTTTTTTTAAGTTTCTCTATTTCCTGTTTAGAATCCTCGTTTGTATTCGCAAATAACTTAACTGGTTTAAATATGAGGGGACTAGGCATATTAATTGAATTTTGAACTAAATGTTGTGTTTTTGGAGTAAGAATTGGTGTTTTTTGTTCTGATACACGAGAAGAATTTATTTTAGTCGGTGTTGGTATATAAATCGATTTTGTGGGAGAGTATTGCTTTGAAGTTGACATTGAAGGTGAGTTATGCTTTAAAGTTTTAGATGAATACGTTTTTATTGGAGTGCGGATGTGGAAAAAAGTATTTTCTTGATATGGTATTGGAATGGCTGATTTTTTTAAATATTTTTTAGTATCATTGTTGAAGTCAAAATCTTGAAAATGATTCATGCATATATGTTTTTTATACAAATCAGCAGTTTCTAAATGAATGAGGTCGTCATTGCCTAAAAAAGTTTTTTATTTAATTTTTAGAGTAGTTTGAAATATTTTAAAATTATAAAAATAATAGTTTAATTATTATTTAATAAACTTAAATGCCCAGAATGTATTTTTGAAATTATTTAAAAAAAAAAAATAATAATTAAAAAACGTTTCGAGTATCTAACAATATTTTTTTTATAACTTATAATTTAAAATATATTTTACCTGAATTTATAACCCATTGTTGTTGAAGTTTTGGGTTTTTTGGAAATCGGTAAAGCTTAAGACCACTTACGGTTCGTCCACTTTTACCACAGTTGAAATATAAACACTTGTGTCCACTTTTTCGAGACATTTATATAATTATTATAGACGCACACCACCAAAACGTTTAAATTAATTAAATAAAAAACTACTGTGCAGAAACGAGATAGTAATATTCACTACAGACACGTATTGATCACTGATCAGTATAACAAAATAAAACGTTTTAAATGTTTGTTGTTTCAAAAATAAATAGTATATTAATTGACAATAGAATTTTAAGACTATTTATATTCTGTGATAACGAGTTAATACCCATTTATAACACATATACAGCACATAATATTGTTACTCGTGAGCAACAATGTGTAAAAATAAATAGCCTCTAATATCTAAAATACTTCTTGTCTAATGTTTATAAATACTCAGGAAAGTAATTAAAATAGTATATATTCATTTTATGGTGAATATAATAGTAAGGAAATAACTACTTAATTCGCTAAATTTACATATTTGAAATTTTGAATTGTGTCGTTAATACAAAATATAGCTTTTTTTCGAAAATTGTCTAGTAATTTTGTTATAGGTAACAGCTAAAATGATCATATATATTAATTAAAAAATGCTCAGCCATGTTTAATTTATTTCAATATGAATAAATTCTTAAGATATAGGTACTTAGTCAATAGTCGTATTGTAAAGATAAATAAAAGAAAAAAATCTGTTGTACTCTGCAGGATTCGAAATCGGAACCCCTGGGTTCAAAGCCGTATAATATGACCACTGAACTACAAAAATAGCGCACTCTGATGTCTAGCTCCCATACTACTACATTTCTGGCTCCCCCGGTCGGTTATTGGGAGCTTCCATACATTATCATTGTATGGGCTATCTATGTATATTTAATCAATGGTTACACTATAATATGCATATTTGATGATAAAATTCAGCCATTAGTAGTATCTAAACAATAAACAAAATACATAATTATAAGTAAATATTAAGTAATTTAATGTGATAGGTACTTATTAAACTTACATAATGAAATCTTTAAGAAATGGCTCGTCTTGATGTTAATATGTAATTGTTACACACAGAATCAACACGATGTAGAATCATATTAATTTAAAACGATTACAATTTAATACATGGTTAATTCATAATAGAAATAAAATTTTAAAAACCGTAATCAACCAACAACGTCAACATACGGAATGTAAACAAAACATAAAATATCACAGATATAGATAAAGTTTATTATCTATATCAGCAGCTGCAGCTGTTCAAGGTTTATAGATTATAATAGATTATAATCTATAAACCTTGGTTGTGTACAATATTATATGTGATTATATCTAATTCCGTGTACTATACACATAGATAATAATTATGACTACTCTATGACTATACAAACTATACCACGGTTGTAGATAATATTATATATATGGGATATCTACCTTCGACTATATAAGCTAATGGACGCGCCTTATTATATGCTTGTATAGGCACAATTATGTAGCCATCATATTTAATGATATGACGTCACGTTTGGGTAAATAATTTCGTGTTATTTTTAGTTCGTTTATTTGGCGTTCACACTTTTACAGCGTTTGCCCTTTGCCATTTGGAACACATTTTTACTATCGTATTGCCTTATTAATTATTAATATAATTATTGCAATTAAGCATATTATTATTTATTATTCATATTTTCTATATAATATTATATTATATAAAAAAAATGTTAATTTTTCACGTAGCACAGATTGAATAATAATAATAATATAGGAAAAAAACAAATAAATAAATAAAAGAAACAACAACAAGTGTATAGGTATGATACCAAATGAAAATTAATATAATGATAAAACAAAACAACTAGCGAAAAGAGAACTTTCGTTGCACAGGTCGCAACTCAAACAAGTAGTCGCAAGAAAAGTCAAAAACCTACAGAAAAGCATTTACAAGTACTTTTTGATATAAGCTATAAAAAAAAACAACTGTCGCGACAGATGCAGTCTGCGTAGGCGGTGGACGGAGACGAGTCGTAACGCTCGGTTAAAAACAGACAAACGCCGCCGAAGCTCTCGGCGGTCGTCACCCACGCCGCGGGAGCTTCGGGGCTCATCGCCGACTCAGAAACTGGTTCGATTAATCGCTCGGGCGTCCCGATTGATTATCGAACGAGTGGTGATACCTAGGCAAGGGGGTCTAGCGGGTGAGATCGCGGTATTCGTGCGACACGACCGTGTCAAAGTTTTCACGATGTTATAGGTGATAATGCAATTTATTATTTATTTTATTTATTATTTTATCCATTTTAGGTATAGACGAATAGTAATATAGATAATATAGATACATAGAATAATAGGTTAATATAATTATAGAATATAAATTTAAGTAGTGTTAGTTGTTTAATCTATTCTGTAGTTGTAGTGTGAGTATGGCTAATATCAAGAGGCAACTTAGATTAACTTGTAACTAGTAGACTAGAGCACTTGCGATTGCTTCTTGAGCAGTAGCACTCCGTTCTCTGGCAATAACACTCCTTTCTTTTGCTATTACCATTCTTTCTTTTAGTTCGATTTTTTTTTTTAAGTAAATCAAGTTTGGCTTTGTAATAGCTCTCCACTATTGAATTGCGGGTTTCGATACAATTTATTAGTGGCTTCAGCAGTATACTTTAGCCTATCTGCTTTTGAAAATTTGACACTGATACATAATAAAAGGTATGTTAACAATTTATAGTTTAATTATAAGTTATATCTTTAATATTTCTATATAAATTAAGTTTATGTACCGTTTAGATTGAGACAACTCTGGGAATACTATTTTGGGTGGCTGAGTAAAAGATGCATTCTCAGTATTCTAATTATTTAGTTCAGGCATTGGCATAGGTTGTAAGTTACTTTTATAAAATATAAGAATTTTAGATTTAATGCAACAATAAATAATTTATTATTTTTTTATTGTTATATTAATAGCTTACTGAAAAGTACTTGTGGTTGCAGGCATGTGAATAGGTTTGACTGATTCTGGCACACTAATATTGGAATCAAAACTGAAATTAACAGTTGAAACCTGAATATGAGGATCCCCACTTATCGGTACTTCCCCAATTGTACCTAATATCCTCTCTTCAACAGGATCTAACTTTTTAGTCTGAGGAGGACCTCCACCAGTTCCAGAATAATCACTCTTAACACCACTTTGCTTTTTTAGCTTTGGCTTTAAGATCTTGCCAAGTCTATGATTATAAATTTATATTTGTTTATTTTAATTTATTTTGTTAAAAAAACATAGTTATGCCTTTTGTACCTTGTTATGACATTTGTATTGAATTGAGTTAGTCAAACATTGTCAATATGATATGCTACAAATATCTACAATGTAATCTAAATTTAATTTAATAACAAAAGTACAAAATGCATGAATAATATAATTAATACTAAATTGAACGTTAGATTTTAATGTCTATATTGTACCTATGATGTACCTAATAATTTAAATTAGATATATTTAGTTAACTATTTTTGTAATACAACTTAGTAAGATTAGTTTAAAACTTTGTTTGTTTAAATTATTTTTAAATCTAAAAATGAACTGCATACAAATATATACATACATCACACTGTGTCTGTTTATACATTTTCTTAATAGTTGATACAATCTTGTCAAATAAAATTAATAATAATATTCATAGGGATTTTAGAACATTTGTTAATAATTATTAATTATAAAGTGAAAGTCTTCAATAGTTGGTGAATAAACTATAATTAATATAGTTTTAAATTACTAATTAAATATTACCAATTAAGTTAATTTTGAATTTTTGTTTTATCTAGAATATACTTTAGTCTATAACGATTTGTCGATTTAAATTCGTAGAATATTAGAAAATATTGTTGGGAAAAAAGAAAGATATTTTCGTAATTATTTCTACAAATAGCACGGAGGGCTAGTAATGCTTAGTATACTAATACAATTTTAAAATAATAAATAATAACATTGTAACAATGTGACATTTAACCGCCCGTATGACCATATTATATAAGATATGTCCATACCTACGAGCTCACGAAGTCACATTTAAATATTTAATAATACCAGATTATTATTATTGTTATTATTACTTAATATTTATTTATATTTTATTTTATAATTTTTATGATTGTCGACTATCATTTTGTTACAAAAATACCTACCTAGTACCAACTATAAATAGTGGTGTAATATATATTTGTACAATTGCACATTCATAGTTCATAAAATAGTTTTCATTCCTTACTGGCTCGCTCAGTCTTTATAACGCTACTGCAGTTTCTGCGATCTTCAACCGTCAATAAAAAAAATTATTTATCACGAATTTGTTACTTATTGCCTATTGAACATAGCCGTCATGGACAATAATTATCCAAGTAAGTAATATTTTAATTAAATCCAAGTAATTTTACTCATGTTATAACAGTATTGTAGAAATAAACACGTATAGAATTTAGATGATATTGTTATCATAAATGTAAGTATTACAAAATTACTACCGAATACCAATTGTTGGCGATCGGTCATCATTGTACACATCATATTAGCCTAATTATATATTTAAAAAAAAAGGAACTGTAGTGTATATTTGTAGTCGTTGTAGGGGTCCAAAACATGCTCATAGGGTAGTTCACTATTATGGATTTGTTAAGTATAAATGCAATAGTACTTAGTAGGTAGGTATCATTGTATACAATAACAGATTTGAACTAAAACGATTTATAAGCCTGGGATAATTTATAATATTACATTTATATATTAATACCTATTAATTAATTTTTTTTTTATTGATAATGTAATATTGTGAATTGTGATCAGTTTTATAAAAAAATTAAAACGTTTATTTATAGATTATCGTTCAACACCTATGTTTTGTGATTGCATTGCGTTTTAACAAGAGAAACTTTATTAAACCAATTCTTTTTAATGTATACAAAACTGCAATATTAACTGTACACAATATGTTTTTCTAATTATTGTAACTTGAAATTTTTTTTAAAATTTTTAAAACATAATTTTCTCAGTTTTTGGTGAAAATCCAGAGCACCAAGAATTGAACAGCTCTAATGATATACCAAAATGGCCAAACATGACTACTTATTTTGAACAACTAAAATCAAATGATTTAAATGCAAACAAAAACAATCTGATCTTTAAATGCATTTTGTGTGGTCCAAAAGTAAAACACATTTCTACTTCTAAATTATCAAATTCAAATCTTAGAACACATATCAAAGTAAGTATCTGTATTTGTAATTTATAAATGGATTGTATTTTAAGTTAACGAGCCTTATTTCTTAAAGACCAAGGTATTAACCATAATAAAAATAGTTACCTTTGTTTTATTACTTTTATTAGATAATTTTAAAATTGTTACAAAAAATAAATGTTCATACATTGTGCTTTAAGTTCTAGAACCTTTAATAGGTTTTAGATAATTTTTTAAAATGTTATAGAACAATATTATTATATTTTAATGCTAATATTTTTAAATAGTTTGTATTGTTTATTGTTGTTTACTATTAAAATAAAAAAAGTTATAGTATACTCTTGTGCAAAATATTATATTTATATCATTTTCAGATTAAGCATCCAAATGATTTAACAAAATTTAACAATTGTATGAAAAAGAGACCAACAGATTTTTCAACAATACCTTATAAGCAACTTAAATTAAGTGAGGTTGGTAAAGTTCAAACAAAGAAAAAATTAGATCAAGTTGAGTTTGATAAGGCTAATTTTAAACTTATAATTGATACTGTATCACCATTTTCATTTATTGAGCATCCTGCATTTGTCAAATATTGTGAAGTTACATCAAATAAAATTCCTGCATCACGTATAAGTTTTATAAGTTTAATGTGTGATGTTGAGAATTTATACAATAAAATGATACTTAAATGAAATGATCAGTGAATTAGATACAATCAAATATGTATGTGTTACAGCAGCCTGCTGGAGCATATTCCACAGGTAAATATTTTGAGCATTTTGATTCAATTAAGTTTTTCTATTTCATGTAATATTAAGTTTTAATCTTTTTTTATTTTAGATCATACCTAGGATTTACTATCCATTGGATTAATCCACAAACGCTGGAAAGATGTTCGAAAGGACTTGCTTGTATACATATGGTAGGAAGACACACATACGATAACATTGCTGAATTAATAGACAAAGTACTCAACGAATTTAAAATCCAGAATAAAACAACATTAATAGTCACTGACAATGCAGCAAATTTTGTCAAAAGTTTTAGGTAATTATCCTTTTTTTATTAATAATTACCTACGGATTAAACTTAATTTTGAGCTCAACAAAAAATCTAACAATCGTTAATTCATACTTAAGTTTATAAATCATTTAAAAATATTGCATATTTTTATTTATGCTAGTGTACCTAACTCATTTATAGGTATTTAAATTGTTAGAAATAATTGTTTACCTATAGTATTTAATTAATTTTTCAATAATAAATACTATGCTATGTGTACAATAAGACTTATATAGTTCTATCTTCTATATATTTACAATAAGTATTTAAAAATAATATTCAAGTGTTTTAGATTCTGAACGGAGTGATGAATGTATTGATTTTACAATGTTGTATGTTTTTTTTTTTTTTATTTTTGTGTCTGTGTACAGCATAACTAGTCGAAATAATGCTCCAATTTCAAACTATGAGGGTGGTTTCCGATGTAAAAGTGAATATCCTTGGTGCATTATAGAGGTAAAAAGTTAACATTTTCCAATAGTTTTCAAAAAAATCGAGAAAAAAAAAAAATTACGGAAAAACGGGATTTTTTACGCAAAACCAGTTTTCGACCGAATCGATTTTTTTATATGGTTGTAATTCAAAAACTTATCACTGTAAAAACTTGAAATTTTCACCAAATGTTTATGTTAGTGTTATCTATATACAAATAAATTTTCAAAAATTTTTGACTTTTTTTGAGATATTTATAGACCACTGAAATTTTCGATTTTTATGTGGATTTTTTTTTGAAGTGTCGGTAAAAAAAATTTGGATGACCAGAAAATCTTGAAAATTTAATACAAGGTTTCTTATAAGTTGTTCTTACAGTGATAAAAAAAAATCCGAAATCGTAAGTCACAATTTTTTTTTTTTTAAGTGCTTAAATTTCGAATTAATACGAAATATGTCAAAATTGCGAAAATTTGCAATTAATTTTGTGGTTGGAAAATCGTAAAAATTTTTTCTTTTAGAATTAAGTTTTGAAAATTTGGGACAAGGTTCTCCATAAATTTTGCTTCAAATATCTGTAAAAAAAACTCTACCGGATTTAGACAAAAAGATTTTATGAGTGTTTGAAATTTAAATTTTTACAAAACCGCGTTAAATAACGGTTTAGCCTCAAACGATTTTTGATATTTATTATTATTCAAAAAGTATAAGTCGTAGATACTTGAAAATTTTACCAGTTATTTAGATTGGCATTTTATTTACTTGATTTAAATTTCAAAATATTTTGACTTTTTTTGAGCTATTTATAGACAACTGAAATTTTCAATTTTTCTGAAAATATTTTTTTGTTAATAAATAAATAATAATTAATAATATTAATTTTTTTTGTTATTTTTTTAAGTGTCGATAAAATTTTTTTGGCCCTATCAAAATACTTGAAAATTTTACCAGTTATTTAGATTGGCATTTTATTTACTTGATTTAAATTTCAAAATATTTTGACTTTTTTTGAGCTATTTATAGACAACTGAAATTTTCAATTTTTCTGAAAATATTTTTTTGTTAATAAATAAATAATAATTAATAAATATTAATTTTTTTTGTTATTTTTTTAAGTGTCGATAAAATTTTTTTGGCCCTATCAAAATACTTGAAAATTTTATACAAAGTTCCTCATATGTTATTCTTATAATGATTAAAAAAATTATAAGAATACATAGGCACAATATTTTTTTATTAGCATTTGAAGTTCAAATTTTGACGAAAATTCGTCAAAATTATGAATATTTGCAAATTATTTTGTAGGTATAATTCATAAAAATGTTTGTATATGTAGCTAAGAGTTGGAAATTTAATACAAGGTTTTTCATAAGTTTAGCTTACAATTATTATAAAAGAACTTAAATTTTGTTGTATTCAGGCCATTAAAACATAAACCACCTTTTTCACCAACCACTAGAAATTATATCCTAGGCTGACAAATCATCTTCGTTCAGAATCGTTTTTCGTATACAATGATACCTATCATTGCATTCAAATTTAATCTACCCTAGTCCGAGGTCAACCCCACCCCCTAATGTACAGCAGAACGGTACCCAATTGCCCGCTTTTTTCTTTTTAATATTTTAGTATTTCTATTTCTATAAGATAGTTTTTCTTATAATTTAAAATAATATTAAGTATATAAATTATATAATTTATAATTGTACTTATATCATTAAATCTTAAATGTATAATTTGCCAACATAGAATTTAAATACATTTGTATAATTAGATTTATAAAGTTATTAAAATTTAATAATTTGTAGGCCATTTACACTTTATAATTTATAATTGAACAATAAACAATTTTTATTATAGAAATTCAGCAACTTTTTATCGAATACTAAATATAGTTATACTAATTATACTTATAACTTATAAATTAAAACATAACTTTTAAACTATTTAATTTACTATAGTAAAATTTATATAGTAATATACTAATGCGGTTCTCAAACTGTACTATGCGGAGCCCCAGGGCTCCTCGAGACTAATCTAGGGGGCAGGGGCTCCGCGAGCACATCTAAATTAAGTACATATAATATTGTTATTCCTCAAATTGTTACAAGTTACATTTATATTGTATACATTTGTCATTTTGTATATTAGCAATTTATTGATCCATAATTGTTAGAGTTGTAAAATTGGTATTTTAAGTTTTTGGAGCTCCGTGAGTTATTTTAAGCATATCAAGGGCTCCGTGAAAAAAAAGTTTGATAATCGCTGTACTAATGTATACTAAATACAAATTAAAACTATTTATATTTTATCTATATAAATTTATTTATAACTAAATGTGCTATTGCCCTTGCGAGTGGCGGCTTGTCTATTGTTCTAAAGTATCGTGTTTTCGATAACGGATGATGACAATTTTATGTTGGTAAAATAATATAAGCAAATAACCCAATGAATTCTGTGCGCCCGTTCACCATACATGTTTATAAATAGATAGACAATTTGAATTACTGTTGATTTCTTGTTATTATCGTAATGTCATTTGTCGATTATCGAATATCGTACGTTTCTTGTTAATTTGTTACTCGCTATTTACAAAAACAATATTTCACTTGTGCTTTGAGGGAGTGCATTTCTTATTCTGTTTTTTGAAATGTCAAATACAAACTGTATGCTTTTGTGGAAAAAAACGATTGAAATTAAATTTCACGAATTGGAAAAGACACCAAGATTTTTGTAGGATTTCAAAACTAAAAAAACATAATATTGTAAATGACTTGTCAAACTTTTATTCAAAAAAACATGGAAGTGATGAACCAGAAGAAATTCAAGGTTTACCAAAAAAAGGTAAGTAATTTTTGGTTATAAATGATTATCTAGTTTAATTTTGTAAAAAATATATACCTATTTAATATATTAGGTACCTACCTATGTCCTATGTAAATAAAATCATAATTAATATTATAAATATAGAAAATAATATATAATGACGATATAATAAATTATTAATCATTATTTATCTAATGTACCTAAGTTAGATGACTTTTTACATTTTTGTTTATTTAGATAAAAATTTAGGTAATTTTTTTTTAAATGAATACTATTTTTTAAAATTTAATTAGACAATATTAATGAAATTAATTACATCTCATTATCTAATTAAACTATCGATTTTGAATTGTGCCTAAATAGTTAGGTACACATAGAATTTATCATTTTAGTTTTTACCTATTTAATTTATATAATTTTAATTTTAAGGAGAGGACTTAGGTACAAATGTCGAGGAAAACGAGACTGTCTTTACCGATCAATCAAAGAATTTTGAACGTTTGCCTGCATCAACAGCTCAAACTTCATCTATTGGTAAATTACATTTTTGTTTATTTCTATAGTACTTCATTTTTATAATAATTGTCTATATATATAGAAATTAACAATACTTATCATAATTCATAATGCATGTTTATTAACTTAAACTTCAATTTATGTTATTTTATATACATAATTAAATAATATCTTGGCTGAGTAAAGAATTTAATTTATTTTTTGTATTTTATTTTTTAGTACCAAGCAACTTACTTCAAAACTGTATTGACCCTGAAATAAGTGCTGAACATTTATCTATTGATCCGGGGATTCTTCGAAATTTGAAATTATCGCCCGAAGAGAAAATAAATATTATTCAAAGAGGCCCTTGTCAACCTACAGAAATCGACACAAATTTTCCTAACTCAAATGGTCGATGTTTTTTGTCGAAATTTTACTGGAATGAACTTACCAATGGAGAACGTTTCAATAGAGATTGGTTGAGTTATTCCATTTTATTAGATAGAGTGTTTTGTATATACTGTATGTTTTTTGGTAAGAATACACAGAAAGCTTGGACGTACGATGGATTGCATGAAGCGTGGCAAAGACCTAAAGATATTAGTACACATGAGAAGACTACTTCACACATCAACGCAACTGTTACTATCAAAATGAAATTGTTATCCATGCCTGTGTTACCAGCACTTATTGAAAAAATAAAAATGCAAGTAGAATTTAATAGAGAAATAGTTAATCAACTTATAGAGGTCACACTGTATCTTGGCAGACATTCTTTAGCATTCCGTGGGCATACAGAAGACTTCAATGAAAATATTCGTGGTGATTTTAAAGATTTAGTAATTCTATTAAGTAAATGGTCACCATCTTTGGCTATTTATTTAGAAAGATTACAGTCAACCGGTCGAAGTGAAACAAACTTTTTATCCTGGCAACGGCAAAATCAATTAATAGATTCTGTTTCAATTATTATCAACAAATCTATTAAAAAAAAAATTATTGATGCTAAGTATTTTAGTGTCTCTATTGATACAACGTTCGACCATCTAAAAGAGAGCAATTAGCTTTTGTTGTACGGTATGTTAGTTTTTCTAATAAAATCCCAGAAATTCAAGAACGGCTGATTGCATTAAAAGAATCTTCTCTTACTACTGGTCAAAGACTGTTTGAAATCTTTAAAGATATTTGTAATGAAAGAGAATTAAACTAGAAACAACACTTAATTGGTCGGAGTTATGATGGTGCTAGTAACATGCGAGGCGAGTACGAAGGTCTACAAGCATGGTTCTTCAGCAAAATAATTCTGCCATTTACATCTGGTGCTATTCCCATAGATTAAATCTTGTAGTTATACAAATGGCGAGTACTTCTTCTAATGCAGTTGACACATTTGGAAACTTAGAATATTTGTACAGTTTTATATCAACTAGTAAAAAAAAGAATTGCTTTTTTTGAAAAATCACAAAAAAAACACTATCCCAATCAGAATGTTCGCCGTTTAAAGCGAGTTGAAACCACGAGATGTATGTCATATTCCTCAGCTCTAAATAATGTTTTACTTACATACAATGCTGTAATTGAGACATTGGAGTATATAGTAAGTGAAGAAAGTAGAGTAGATTTTAAGGTTGGAGCTAAAGCATCAGGTTTAATTGATTTTTTATTATCTCATCGATTTATACTTACTGCATTATGTATTAAGAAAATATTTAATTTAATAGATCCGCTTACTCGTATGCTTTAGGCTATTGATAACGATTTACTGAGGCTATAAATAATATACAAAATGTCCACACTTCATTAAAACAAATAAGATGTGAAAATATATTCGAAGAAATATTCACAGAATCCAATTATTTTATGAGTGATCGTGCTGATGAATTTGAATTCACTCAATTGGTCGTAAATAGAAGTAGAACTAAAAAAAAACAATTTGATGAAAATTCTAGTGATGAATCAGTAGTAGATCCTAAGCTGAAATTTAAAATTGATACTTATTTTGGCGCACTTGATGCAGCAATAATGGCTATAGAAAACCGATTTCACTCAACTGCACAAAATCTTTTAAGGGATATATCATTCTTCTCAAAAAATCGTTTAAATCAAATTAAAAACGGAAAACTACCTGCAGATGTGTTCTGTACATTTTTTAATTTGTATCAACAGTTTATAGATCGGAATGAGTTGTGTAATGAATATATTCAGTTTGCAAACTTGTATTCTAATTTTGAAAAAGTAACTAAACTACCAAAAAATATTTATCCGTTTACTTCCAATACAAACACTTCTGACATTGAAAGTAATGTGGAGATTTCAACATCAGATGAAAAATTAAACAATGATCAAACACAAAAAGATATTATGAATACTGGAAGCTTATTAACATTACTTCAAATATGCTATTCAGCTGGACTTCATAGTGTATTCCCTACATTATTTATGGCCCTTCGTATTGCTTGTACATTGCCACTATGTAGTGTAACCACCGAAAGAACTTTTTCTAAATTAAAAATTATCAAAAATCGGTTAAGGAGCACTATGAAACAAGATCGTCTTGAGTCATTATTAATAATTTACTCGGTGGAATTGTAGGTTTCGGAACTGTAAAACAGTAAAAACAAACTACCTAGCAATTATAAATGTATTGACTGAAGATGTTGAAGAATGTACAAACAGTGATCACTCATAAGCTACAGGTAAGATAATATGCACAATTCTTTACCTAATCTTTATCTTCATATTATTTTAATATAATTTTTATATTACCGTTTTAGGTATTTTATCTATAAAAAAATCAACAAGATTCGTGGTATATTTGTTCATTTTGGAAGACATTTTACAAACAATAAATATACTAAGTCTTAAATTACAACAAGAGTCTGTTACATTAGGAAATGCTACAAATTTAATTGAGAGCATTATTGACACATTTGAAAACAGCCGTTCAATTGAATCATGGGAAACAATGTGGGAACAAATAAAATAATTTTTAAAAACAAATAATGTATCAATTTACAACTTAACTGACTCAGAGATGAATGGTAATATTTATATTATTTTTAATTAAACATTAATAATTATTGATATTATTTTATTTTTATTTTTAGAATTTAATCGTTTAAAACCAAAAAGAATAAAAAAAGAAACCAACTCATTTAAAAAATTATTTTGTGACAACTACAACTAGTAGCGAGCAAGATCAAATTCCAGAAAATGATTTTCATAAAATAGAAGAGTGTTGGAAAGTAAAGTATTTCCATATTTTAGATGTTTTGGTTGTTAATATGAAAAAAACGTTTTTCAATTGAAAATTTAAAAATGGCAAATGCAATTGATGATTTCATAAAACTAGATTTTATTGGAAGTTTAATGTTCATAGAACACTATAAAGTAAGAATTAGTAAAAAAAATTAATTTAATTTAAAATTTTTACATTTCACTTACTTTTATTGTGATAATTTTGTTTTAGGGATTACTTAACATTGATAAAGAAACGCTTAAATCGGAAATGGTGGTTGCTAAGAATTGTGCAATACGATTGAATGGACATAATAATATAACACTTGTAGATTTAAAAAAAAGTTGTTGAAGCAGAAGTGTACCCGAATTTATACAAACTGCTAAAAGTAGATTTAACCATACCGGTGAATTCTGCTACCTGTGCGCGTTCTTTTTCAGCAATTAAGAGAATCAAAAATTGGCTGCGAAATTCAATGAGTCAAGAAAAATTTACAAATTTATCTATTATTCATATAGAAAGCCAGATTTCAAACAATTTATGTGTTGAAGATGTTTTAAATGATTTTGCTAAATGTAATCATAGAATATCATTATAAACTTGAACGTATGCATAATCGTATGCAGTATTTGCTCAGAAATATTCACGCGAAGAGATAGAGGTTATCTAACGAGGTGTCAGACATAATAAAGAAAAACATCGTAAGTATTTTTTTTTCACAATAAAAATTTACAAATTTATTAGATAAAATATTCATAGGTAATCAAATCAGTGGCGTAGCCAGGAATTACCTGAAGGGGGGGTTTAATGACTTTTTTTTGATCGCCTCTAAAATATATTGTTCAGGAGTGGTAAAACTAAATGCGCTAAAATGTACTGAGTTATACGCTTATATAATAATACATTTTTGTTTGATTAACTGAAGCTGAATAATTATATTTATTTATGTTAATATTAAACATGTAGTACACACTTATTGACTTATTATTATAAACAAGTAAAAATATAAAATAAAAAAAACTTTAAATGTAATATTAATGTTAATATATTTTTTTACATTATAAATTATAAGCTATAGCAATCTTATTTTCCTTGAGTCTTTTGCAAAGTCATTAAGAACTTCATCTGTTGTTAAAATAATTTCACGATGAATATTTAGTAGTGCTAAACTATTTAATCTGTTTTCTCCAATAGTATTTCTAAGGTATGTCTTAAGTTTTTTTAACGTAGAAAATGACCTTTCACTGCTTGCTGTAGTTACGGGAAGTGTAGCTATTATTTGGAAAAGTTTATAAGTAGATGGAAAAATGAGTGGGTTACATGCTATAAGAGCTTCTAATGCATTTTTTGGTTTTTCTGCTCCAACAAATTTTTGTGTCCGTGTCAATACTTCTCCAATTACTGAATTTCAACTACATTTAAGATCTTCACTATACTTTTCTGCCAAACTTTTTATGTTTTCTTCTCTATTTGGCAAATTATTGTTTGGTAAGAGACAGCAAAAATTGGTAATTAGAGATTTATGTGCAATGAACCTATCATGAAGTTGACTAGTAAAATTATCTAAAAATGGAATAAACAATGATATTTTATAGTATTCGTTTGGAAAAGTAATTTTTACATTACACCGATTTTTTTGTATGTTTGTTAAACGAGGTAAAGTTATTTCAATATCAAGTGACATACATTTTTCTTTCACTTTCAAAAATAGTTTCTTAAAATCCTCATCTGCATTATTTCTGATATTTTTTAACACATCACATACATTATCTGCCAGAGACATGGCTTCAATTAAATCTATGTTTTGCATTTTAAGAAGTTTACTAAGAGGTAAACTTATGCTAAATACTTTTGCTAGCAGATGTGTTGCCAAAATAAATTCAGGTTGCTTAATAGCACACAAAAGTTGATAAGCTACTGATGACGATTCTCTGTCTGGCCATGTAGAAATAATCGATAATCCATCAATAACTGCATCAAATAATTCCATAAAAGTAATTATGGAGTCATGCCGATCGACCCATCTTGTTGGACAAAGTAATTTTAGTTTAGTAATCTGTGATTCAGGACATACACGTTTTATTGAATCTAACATTACACTTTGTCGTTTAGGGTATTTAAAAAACACACATACTTTTTGTATGGTACCAGTACAGTTTCGTATAGATTGAATGTTACATGTGTCGGATATTGCTAGATTTAAACAATGGGAGGTGCAATGAATGTAGTGAGCAAGTGGATATTTTTTGATAACGTGGGATTGTACACCATTAAAGCATCCACTCGTGGAAGCTGCACCATCAAAACCTTGGCCTCTTAAATATTTCAAATCAATACCAAATTTATCAAGAGTATTTAAAAGTGTGTTTGCTAAACCCATACCTGTAACATCAGTAACAGGAACAAACGTTAAGAAATCTTCTCTCATTTGCATTGAAGAAAATTCAAAATAACGTACACATAGAGAAAATTGCTCAATTCCCGATATATCGGCAGTTTCATCTGCTAATACAGTGAAACATTTAGCAGCATCAATTTTTGAAATAATTTGTTTTAATATTAAATTTGAACAAGAAGTTAATATTTGGTTTTGGATATCAGCACTAATATAACTTGCATTTCCCTGAGCAGTTTTTAAATGTTCAGCTAGATTTATATCACCAGACATAACTTTAAATTGTAAGAGTGATCTAAAATTACCATCATTTTCAACAGGAGGATTGTCACAGTTTATTGGACCTGAGTCTCGATGATCACGCAAAGGTAGACCTTGACGGCCACAAAACATAACAGTTTCAATAATTGGTTTTAATTTGGCGCGGTTTTGTTCTATCTCAGATTTCAATTTTTTATCCAGTTGTATTATAATAGAATCAGTAGTTTTATTAGACACTGACATTAAACAATCAAACTTTAATAATGTCATTTTATAGTATTTATTGTTATCATGTTTATTAAATTCTTCTATTGCGTTTTTCCAATTTGAAAACGGTGTTAAAACAAATTTACCCAATTTTTGACTACCCGAACCACCTACATGTTCATTAAAAATTACACAATATTTACATAATGCGCCATCGAACATTTTTGAGTAAGCAATCTAAGTCCATTTGTAAAGCCAATGGTGTTGGAATTTTAGATTTATTTTATTGTTTGTTGGATATTTATAATTTTGTTCAGGAATCTACAATGATTGCAATATTTCAATTCGTTTAATAGATTCAATCTTAAATAATAAACAAACTTATTAATAATTAAATATTTCAAATTTATAAATATTAAGTGTAATTATTCTACATTTCTAAATGCAACTAGTACCTAAAATAAACAAAACTAGGTAAACCCTAATTTTGTATAATATTCAATATAGGTAGTATAGTACTAAAAAATATTAAGATTTCATTTTAATAAAGCTGATTTACAAAAGCAGCATGTCATTATATAATTATCCATAGATATTTACATACTAAATTTAAATCAAGCTAAATAAAGCTGAAATTTATTTAAAAATATATATATACAGTGTACCTTACTGGAAACTAATATAAATCATAAATGTATATCATTATATCAATTCCCTAATCATTTAACAGTGTACACACAATTAAATGAAAAATGCTTTACTTAAGTTATCAGAATTATGGATCACCAAAAATCTAAAATATAATTAAATGAGTTTTATCTAGTAGTTCATTGTTATTACCTATTGTATTCAAAATTGAATATTAATTTAAATAAACCAAACAATATTGTGTAAGGATTTAATATTTAACTACTTAAATACTTACCCTTTCAGAACAATTTACAAATAAATCAATACCATTTGGTGACTTTGCTGTTTTATATTCATCCATATTTACTACTGATACTGGTGTGGGCTAAAAATATAAAAGTAATTTAATATTTTTAACTATGACAGAACATTATGTTTTAATATAAAATAATATTTATAAACATCTTACAATTGAGCAATCTGCATTTGTGTTCAAATTAATATTCAATTCTGATGAATCTTCGTTAATCACTGTAGCATTTTTATTGTCAGAAATAGCAACTAAATGAGTATCCTAGATTATAATTATTAATTAGTTACAAAAAAAAAAAAAAAAATAATTATAGATATTTGAAATTTAAACTCATGTATTAGGTAATATATATATTTAAAAAAAATGGGTGACCACTGGGTGACCTCCCCTCCCGACAATCAAATCTCATCCAATTTACTTATTGTATGACATGTACAGATTGTAAATATATTAAATTTCGTTTCAATTAGAAAAAAAAATGATAAAATACTTACATCTAATGATTCAGGAGTTTTTTTTATAAAAAACTGTGAAATAGTTTTTGATTGCCCTTGTTCTTGCTCGAGTGCTTTTCTCTTCAGATTATTCATAGTGATTATTTTGTTCATATTATTACAATGACACTGTTTCACTCATGACAAAATAAATCTATTTTTTCATGGTTTCACTTTCGCAGTGAGACGGACACTATCGTATATGGTACGAGTATAAAAGAACAATTGATAAAAGTATAAATAGAACAATATTACCCGTCGTCGTCGTCGGGTCGCCTCATACATACACGCCTCATACATATACATATGTTTATATTATATAATTCAGAGTAGATGTGGGATCGCTCGGTCGTCGGTGCGATAAGCACGCGACGATCACCGAATAGCGTCCCACAGCCGTACATAAAAAATACTAAAATAATATTAATAATAATAAAAATTAAAGTATTAAAATCATACAATAACATTTTTTTTAAGGCCAAGGGGGGGGGTTGAACCCCTAAACCCCCCCTGGCTACGCCACTGCTTTTACTATAATAATTACACAAAAGAACGCTGTGTATTATTACTTTAACCGAGAGCCCTATATCATATTGTTTTTGCTTTTATATAATATATATATATATATATATTATATATATTTACATTACATATGCATTGCTTCATACATATCTCCTTTTTTTATTAATACCTATATATTTTTTATATAAATCATTTTTTCTATATGATAAACATATCATTATTTTAAAATCTTAATTTTTCTTCAGGTACTTTTACTAAAAAACGTTTATATTTATAACAATAATTGTATCATTTCTATATCATTAAAAGCTTTTATAGATTTTCAAGCTGTAACATGAATTTTCTATAATGTTTACTGTTTAGCATTACAATGATACATTTTATATTTTACTTCAGTTCCTTCGGGCTTCGACCAGAAATCGCAATGATCTTAAGCGTACACATGTAGAAAATTCGAATGAAACAGTAAACGCTAAAAAAACACGTATGAACAGCGTCAATACCCCTGGTTTCATTAAGACAGGCACGTCGTTTGCAGATAAAATCGAGTGATATTATATGAAAAATATAGATAATTTGATCAACTACAATATATTTCTGGAATCATCAAAAAAAGACTTATTACATCCAGCGGCGGATTGGCCCACCGGGATACCGGGAAAGTTCCCGGTGGGCCGGTTGTCATATTATAACTCTGGGCCGATGTATATTTTGGATTAAAAATTTTATGAAAATAATTTAAGTATATTGTATTTAATTATAAGATAAGATTGTTATAAAAACCTAGAGTAAACGTGATATAAACAATTCTACAATCATTTATTCTATGAATAATAGCTGCATGCCTGCATGGTAAATGAACTAAGGTATAGCGATAAAAATGTTATTATCACGTAACATTTCGTGGTAAATGATACAGCTGTTTTGTTGATTACATTCAACATTCATAGACCTTATGGTATCTACTATCTGCTGTATATTAAGCAGCATGAAGACTATAATATTCTAATAATAGACCATAATATACAAATCTTCATATTAAGCAGTATGCATTATGATTTGTGATTACAAATTTATTATTATTATTTATTTATCACTTATTTAATTGTTGTTGTTTATTTTTATATTATAATATTAACTGTGATTTGTGACTTGTGAAATGTGAAACTGTGAACTCTAGAACGCTTTTCTAGATTTCTAATGTCTTATTAGTTATTTGTCTAAAAATTTATAAGCTACCTGAATAAAATGTCGGATAATAAAAGAAAAGGTGGAGCCCAAAAGTTAAGGGAAAAAAAACAAAAATTACTTGCGGATTCAGCTAAGTCATGCCAAAATATTCGCTCTATAATGTCTAATCAAAACATAAAGACTAAAGCAATGGAGGTAAGCAATTTAAAATATTAAGAATTTTACCTATTAGTAAGTTATTCTTATCTAGTCATGCATCATTTTATACTTAATTTATTAATTCATATTTTTAAAGTTAATTTAACTTAAATCAATTTTATACAATAATATATGTATATATTTTATCTTAAATTCTAGGAACAATCTGTTATTGAGAAAAATAAAACAGAAATGTTTCAAAAACCCAATCCTGACTGTATTGTAAGTTTTTTTTAATTATTCTTATCTAGCCATGCATAATTTTATACTTAATTTATTAATTCATATTTTCAATGTTAATTTAACTTAAATCAATTTTATACAATAATATATGTATATTTTATTTTAATTTCTAGGAACAATCTTTTATTGAGAAAACTGTAACAGAAATGTTTCAAAAACCCAGTCCTGACTGTATTGTAAGTTTTTTTTAATTCTTCTTATCTAGCCATGCATAATTTTATACTTAATTTATTAATTTATATTTTCAATGTTAATTTAACTTAAATCAATTTTATACAATAATATATATATATTTTATTTTAATTTCTAGGAACAATCTTTTATTGAGAAAACTGAAACAGAAATGTTTCAAAAACCCAGTCCTGATTGTATTGTAAGTTTTTTTAACTATCATCCTAAACAATCTAATATAAACACACCATTTAATTCCAAAAAAGTATTTTATAAAGATAATAAGATTCAACGATTTTGGCTTACCTACAACGGTAAAGCTTTATTTTGTTCTGTGTGTATTGCTTTTGGGACTGAAATTAATTCCTTTACAATTGGTATGTGTACTTGGTCTCATGTACACCAACGTATTAAGAGCATGAACAGAGTCTTGTTCATAATCATTCTACTGAAGCTTATTTCATGAATTATACAGAATGCAGTATTGATCATCTTTTGTTTAGAGACTAAAAAAAATCAAGAATGAAATGGTTAAAAAGAAACGTCAAGTGCTTGAACGTGTCATTGATATTGTGAAACTTATTGGGAAAAGGGGGCTAAGCTATAGAGGAAGCATACATGAAGCTGCATATACTTTAGATGACCCATCGTTAGACCATGGAAATTTTTTAGAAATACTTTTATTACTTAAAAAATTTGATATTGTGTTGAGAGATCATTTAGACTATGTTATAAAAAAAAGTAAAATGTCTCATCAGTCTGGTAATCTAAGACGTGGAGGACTATTAACACTTATTTCTAAAAGAACTATAAATTTAGTTATTGATTCCATTAGTAAACTAATAAAAAAGTCTATAAGTGAAGAAGTTATAGAAGCAGAAATGTTTGCTACTGAACTTGATACTACACAAGACATATCGGTAAAAGATCAGTGTGCAATTGTTGTACGCTATGTTAATTCAGATGGAATACATGAGAAACTGTTAGCTATGGTTAACTGTACAGATAGCTCTGGATTAGGCATGTTTGAACTTTTAAAAAAAGTTTTGTTAGAAAATGGTCTGAAAGTAGAAAATTGTATTGCCAATGCTACTGATGGATCTGCATCAATGCAAGGACAGTATAATGGATTTTCTGCGTGGCTATCTGGTGTATCGCCGGGACAAATTCATGTGTGGTGTTATAGTCACATACTAAATTTAGTTCTTCCTGATGTGACAAAGTCACCACTTTCTGCTGCATCATTATTTTGCCTATTAAACAGATTAGCAGTCTTTTTTAGGGATTCTTATCAGCGTATGGCAGTTTGGGACAAGAATTTGAGCTCTAACGTAAGACATAAAAGGCTTAAAATGATCGGTGAAACAAGATGGTGGGCAAAGGAGGAAGCACTTAGAAAAATATTTGGTTCTTGGGATAATGATCAAAATGCTTTGTATGTTGAGGTTTTAGTATCTTTGTGTGATATTGAAGATACAACTAAATATTCACCAGACATAAGATCTAAAGCCAAGGGATTAAAAGAACCACTTCTACAGTATTCTACTTTACTTACTGCATTTTTATACCTAAGAATTTTCAAAATTACAACTCCTTTGTCCAAATATTTGCAAACTAGTGGCATGGATATATACAAATCCCAGCAAATGGTGAATGGAGCTTTAGAACAGTTAAAATTAATATCAAGAGATGACCAAGAATTGAAAACTGTTGTTTCAAAATTTATTGAAAATACAAATACAAAATTAGAGACTTTGGAAGATACTGAAAACAAAAATTATGATTTATTAATAGAAACTAGTTTACCACAATTAAGAATAAGAAAAAAAAAAACATTTTGAATCAGTTGAAGATGACCCTATTAGCGATTCATATTTAAAATTCAAAGTAGAAGTGTACAATGTTGTAATGGATGGGGTAGTTAGTAGTATGGAAAAAAGATTTACATCAAACTCTCAGATTTACACTGATTTATCTTGGCTTTCACCTCAAAACTTTCAGCATATAATTCTAAACTATCAAACGAAGTTTTTTTCAATCTTGCCTTAAAACTAAAAATATTTGATCAAGATATTACACCTGAAAATCTGAAGTCAGAACTATTAAGTTTTGCTGTTAATTAGAAGTTTTTAAAAAAATCAGTATCTGAGTCGTATCAAACAACAATGCAGCCTAATAGTGACAAAGACAATATTGATGATGATAATGATCATGATGAAATTAAAGACATAGTTTGTACTACATTATCATCATGTAAAAATTGTGCTGTATGTTGCTTCAATGTACTTCCAAAGTATAAACTTTATTGTGATGCATATAGCAAATTAACTTTGGCTTACAAGTATCTTCTTACCCTTCCATCAACTCAAGTAAGTATTAACTTATAATTTATTTATGAGTTAAATTAAGCCACTATAAGCATTATAAAATATTAAACTTTTGTTTCATTTTAGGTTGCATGTGAAAGGTCTTTTTCGGTTCTTAAAAATGTAAAAACAAGGCTTAGAAGCACATTAAATGAATCAAAGCTTGATGCTTTTATGCTTATGGCTGTGGAGAAAAATTGTTTAAATAGCTTAGATATAGATGAGATTATTGATGATGTAAAACAAAATAGTGATTTATTAAAAAAAGAATTATCTTACTAATTGAATTGCTTTAATAATTATTTGCACGCTTTTAATTTTTGTCACAACTGTTAACCATCTAATTTAAATTTTTATAAAATTTGTTTTAATATTTAATTATTAGTATTGTTTTATACGTGCACGTTGCATGATGCATGAACACTGATGCAAAAAGTAAAGGTAAGTCAGTGATATTATATTAAATAAAAATATAATATTTATTATGAAAAAATAAGACCATGACCAAAAAAAAAAAAATAGTTGTTATATAAAATTATTATTTTTGGATGGTGGGCCGGTCATACGGTAATTTCCCGGGCCGAAATTTTTAGCCAATCCTCCGCTGATTACATCTACTCAAATCAATCTCTACAAAACATCCAATTATACTTATATAATTTAAAACTAGAAGCATAATATAAACGCCCAAACGTAGACAATTCATCGGAAAATCGTGCGTTCAAGACTTAAGCCAAGGAAATGTTTATGGATACAGATATCGAAGCTAAAATTAATCAAGATTTTGTCAATCTTTTGTTAGAAGAAAAAATGTACACTTCTAAAGGAAGTGGATTTACGTTACAATCAATAGACGGTTTATTATTAGGCATAAATAATTATACACCTATGGGTGGATCGTCATATATTCCATTACCAATTGACATCAAAAACATATTAATAAACATATTACGAAAAATATATTTACCATTATAATCGTAAATGTGTTCAGCTGGTTTAAAAAAATCTTGAATTTCTCACTTGGTTATGGTTGGTTGTTGTTGGATTATAATATTTGAACCTGAAAATAATATTATTTATTATTAATTTGATAACCTATGAATATTTTATCTAATAAATTTGTAAATTTTTATTGTGAAAAAAAATACTAACGATGTTTTTCTTTATTATGTCTGACGAGGTTATCTCTTCGCGTAAATAATTCTGAGCAAATACTGCATACGATTTTAGTGAATGATTCTTGTGACTTGGCATGTCTATGTAGATTTTTGATCAATGTAAAGGTTTTATCGCATACACTACACGAAAACATGATTATGTTTAAAACTGAAAAACACTAGTCGAACTCGCGAAACAAGAATGTACCCTTCAACGAAATAGATGGGTAATGAATTATAGAAATTGTACTTTAAATAACAGTGTGAAATTAGTTGTATATAAGCAATTTACTAGCGCATGCGCACAATATAGTGGTAGAAAAAATGAACTACAGTGTTCATTAAAGTAAAATAAATAATTTGATTTTTATAATACTTGTATACAATTTAAAAACACTTAAGAACTCTGAAATAACACGACTTATCACTTGAATGGAAGTAAAGGGACTGATCTCATATTGCTCTGTGCACTATACTTTTTGGCTGAAATTCATCGACAATACTCGGACGTGTCACTTCAGGCTTGTACATGTTTGTAATCGTTGTGATACCGGATGCACTAGTGCGTCTGCTATTAAGTATCAATACATTCTTTATATTATTATTATTGTTGATGTACACAGATATACAGAAGCTAAGGTAAATGAAATAAGATCGGATATATGTAATAATATAATAATATGTATAATTGATACGAACAACTATAGTATTATATGGCGTAATATAAAACAACGACTAATCGTCTTACAGGCTACTACATAGAACGAATATGCTATAGAAATATAGAATGTCTATTCAGCGTCTTCTGTACTACAGTGTGAATAATTTGCTTATAATCTACATAATACAGGGTGTGTTGTTTACATTCAACAATTATAAATTGATAATGACTAATGACTATATAATATGTCCACTTAAAGATATTTAATTATATGGCTGATGTACATTGCATCTAACCCTAATGTGTCTTACTACCATGTCAAATGGTATGTCACCATGATCAAAAAAATATAGAAGTACAATATGCAAGTGATGAAGATGGCGATAACTTAAATTCATCATACAATAATTTTTTTAATACACGTCCCCAACTACGGGGTTATGATAGGTCGTATGGTATGTATTATGACAAAGCTACCGATAAACTTAAAAATAGCAGATTTTCCAGTAACTTTAAGCCATGGTAACATTGGTAACTTAAATATACTCGATAATAACTATTCATGGACTGTTGGACATTGGTTTTTATTATGTGAGAAAGAACCAAAATATACAAACAGCTGATATGGAATCATATTATAATATTTTAAAGATAACTAAAGCTCATTTAAAAGTAGATGGAAAACCTAAGACATCAAGATACTTTAAATGGGTGAACGTTGTTAAACCTTTATATGAGCGTATGAAAATTGAGGAAAGCCAATTAAATACAGAAATAACCCAAATTGCCATTGCTGAATTGAAAACTTCTTTGCGATTAAATCTAAAACCATTTGATAACTATATATCTAGCTCCAACGCTAAACAAAATAAGATTCATAACAATACAACTATAAGAAATGATTAAATTTAGTCCAGTACCAGTTGTTCCAACATTTAAAGAACTTCCAACTGATGAGTTATTTAAGTTTAGTTTATCACCACCCACATAGCAATTAAATGTGTTACACATATTTTTACAACATTCTCTAAAAACATGTAAATATTGCTATAATTTGTTTTTTTTTTTTGTGTAATTTAAGTGTTCAAAATATTATCACAACATTGTGACAACGATTTGTGGCAGAAAATTCCATATTGCAACAATAACTTTTTGAATTATTGTTTTATTTGGGTTTATAAATATTTTGAAAAGATTGCCTTTGAATATTTGTTAAATGTATTTTTAAATGTTGCATAGGTATAGCTTGCTTTTTACAAAAATTAACGTGGTTATATGATTTGTTCATGGACGTAGGTAAGGGGGGGGGGGGTATTTTGGGTGTTCATACACCTCTCGAAATTAAAGATAAAACATTTTAACAAAAAATGATTGTGGATTAAATTTAATGTATATTTGACCAAAACCACTTTCGAAAGTATTTCCTATCTATGCCCATGGATTTGTTATCTGATAAATCGGATTGGAATCTAATCATTAAAATACATTTTACACATTAATAATTATGAGTATCATACTATACATTATAGCATATGCATTATACTGCTATACAATTTTACTATTATTGTTTAAATGTATTAATATAATAATAAAATCAAACATATTTTATAGATCTAATATATAAATGTGAAAATAAAAACCTTTGAGTGATATGTTCTCGGAAACTATTGAACCGATCGTTTTGATTTTTATTTTAAATTGAAGAGCTCATTGCGGAGAAGGTTCTTACAGACGAAAAATTTGAAAAAGTTATCAGGTTTGAGAAATATGACGAGATGGTGATGAAATTACAGAGGCGCTATCTGTCCAGCAAATAGTAAACTAAATTATTTTTGGTAGTCAATGGCAACCATTTAAATAAAATAAATAATTTATTTAAAATGTTATAGCAAGGTTGTTTTTAATAATGCAAGTAAATAGACATACAAACTAAAATCGTTGTCATAGTAAAAAAGAAATTAAAAATCTATATATATAAAAATGGAGAAAAAAATGTATAAAACAATGTATAACTGTCACTGCAGTTCAGCTAGAAAATAAACTATATTAATGTCGCTATTGATTATGATTGAATATAATAGTTACAGATCTGTTGTTATATTTTGTTAAAACCATATAAACAAACAAAAGAATTAGCGAAATAAGTCAATGTCCACAGTAAATTTCAAATTCACTGCAATAGACTAACATAACAAGTTATACTAAGTTTTATTGTTTTACCAACAGGCAACAATACAAAAACCACGAGATGGCACATTATTGTATTTTACCCACTGTAGTAAAAAACAAAAAATGATATAACTTTGAAACTTAAGTGTTAGAAATTATAAACTTCTTATACACATCTCGCGGGGTCCGCAATCCACCACATGTGGATTGCCTACATGTTAATATACTGCTCTCATAATCATAAGAGAGTCTCACGGCAACGGTAAGCAGTGTCGTATACGCCGATTACTCGGACGTATACCAAAATAAAGTTAAACACAAAATAACGCAAAATACTTTATTTGAAGTTTATATAGATACTATGATTATTGTGTAATTGTTATTTTAACCCGATTAGTAAATTATTAAACAAATTTATTTACATTTCTTATTATTATATCTTGCTTACTATGCTAACTGTAATATAAAGTTTACTGGCACCGAATTGCACAATTGTTTTTAACCTATTTCTGTGAATAATTAACTATTGCTTAACTTATTGAATTTTACTGTTTTACTTATTATCTATAGTTTTTCTTAACTTATTTCTTACGTACTAACATCTCTTATAAAATATTCATACATATAATACAACAGCAGAATGACTATAATATTATGACTTGAGTAACTCACTGACTGATAAACGTAGAGCCTGAACAATGCTAGATGGATGCTTACAATTTACACGGTACATTCGTAAAATCGTATCACAAATTTAGTGTGTAATAAGAAAGCATTTTACAAAATTCGCATATTAAAGTGGTCCTTTCACAAGATTTTTGAGAATAAAAACAGTCAATGAAAATGTCTAAGTTTTGAACACCGTTAAACCGAATAGTAAATGACAAATTTATCAAAATTCGAATCATATTATATAGAATTTGCATTTTTAACGGGCAACGAAGTGCACGGGGTCAGCTAGTAATATATAAATTATATATAATATTTATTATATGCACAGTGCACACTCATATTATATATAAATAGGTATGTATCTTTATAATTAAAACAAAATTAAAAATTAAAACAACTTGTACAATTCTTGACTCCAGTTTAAGAATCAATCAATTAAATGAAAAAAAAAACGAAATAAATTGAAAAAATTTAAAGTGTATTAATAATGCTTTCGCTATTGGTACATTTCTTTTTTAAGCGATTGCTTGCTTGTGCCATCCACTTGCTAATTGACAATGCGATTTCTATATCCGGTACTTTTTCAAATTTTGAGCATAGATGAATTGCATCTATAGGAATTATAGTAGGTGTAAAATGAGAGTTCTAGAACTTCCTCCCCCTTAAATTTACATGTAAAAGGATAGGCATGGCCTGTATAGGCAACAACTACACAGCTCCTCCCAAACTTGTATTAATTACTCAATATAGGAAACCCACAACACGCATAAACCCAACACCATCACCAGATCCTACACGTAACCGGCATATATTTTATACCTTCTCCTTCAAACCCATACATTTTGAAGAAAATTAATATATATAATATTCTGATTTCAACTAAATATGACACCTGACCATCAAATATTTTTCCTCTTTTATTTACACACACACACACACCACACACACACACACACCACACACACACACACACACACACACACACACACACACACACACATACACATAACATATTTACCATCACATACATATTACACAAGTAATCTTACATCACACACACACACACACGCACACATACGTCATACATGTATACATACACAACATCCAAACATTATATATTATTATATTATATATAGTTAACATATCGATACCTATTTTATTCATTTACGAATAAGCACCTAGCTAAATCATATGTTATGCATAGGAATGTTTCACACACACAAACACACACACACACGCACACACATAACAGCTTCACATACATTGTCCATAACAAACCCATAATGAGGGATGTGGTACCCCTGTCACCAAGTCAAATACAAAATACAAACCTGTACAGACCTGCAGAGTCATATTTGAGTATTGTCGGTGAATAAAAAAATAGTACATGAAGCAAAATGAAATCAGTCCATGTACTACCCTTCAAGTGT
This sequence comes from Aphis gossypii, assembly GCF_020184175.1. Taxonomy (NCBI): domain Eukaryota; kingdom Metazoa; phylum Arthropoda; class Insecta; order Hemiptera; family Aphididae; genus Aphis; species Aphis gossypii. The sequence continues at coordinate 36,099 of NW_026083148.1, forward strand.
CAAATCGTGTTAATTCAGAGTTCCTAAGTTCCTAACTATTTCATACTGTTATTTAAAGTACAATTTCTATAATTCATTACCCATATATTCGTTGAAGGGTACAGTCTTGTTTCGCGAGTTCGACTAGTGTTCTTCAGTTTTAAACATAATCATGTTTTCGTGTAGTGTATGCGATAAAGCCTTTACATTGATCAAAAATCTACATAGACATGCCAAGTCACACGAATCACCCACTAAAATTGTATGCAGTATTTGCTCAGAAATATTCACGCGAAGAGATAACCTCATCAGACATAAAAAAGAAAAACATCGTAAGTACTTTTTTTCACAATAAAAATTTACAAATTTATTAGATAAAAATATATTCATAATCAAATTAATAATAAATAATACTATTTTCAGGTTCAAATATTATAATCCAACAACAACCAACCATAACCAAGCGAGAAATTCAAGATTTTTTTAAACCAGCTGCACAAATTTACGATTATGATGGTAAATATATTATTCATAACTTTATATACATAACATAGGTTCTTATTTTATTTTTTAAAAAATAGAACAATTAATAAAATATACAAAGTTGTATAAAATCATGGAAAACATATAATAATTTAGATAAAATCCTGATAAATTCATGTAGTAATATATTAATTGATAATATTTCCATACGATTATTATCATAACGCTATTAAAACATACATAAATATATTTGATCATATTATACATAATATATAATAATAAAACATGAATATCTTATTTTTTTATGAAAAACATATACACATTTAATATATAATACCAATAAAAACATAAATAGACATACTATTTATCTAAAGATCTTAATAAACCATTACGAACACCAGCCTATATTACTGTTACTATTATTTCATGTTATACAAAAGAACGTTGTGTATTATTACTATAACTGAGGTCTATATCATATTTGTTTTTGCTGTTATATATATATATATATACATGTAAGTAATAATAGATAATATACCTACTTCATTTTATTAATCTATATTTTTAAAAATCGTATTTTCCATATGATAAACACATCACCAATATTTTATTTTTAAATTCTTTATTTTTCTTCAGGTATTTTTACTAAAAACGTTTATATTTCTAACAACCATTTATCTTTTCTTTCTCATTAAAAACTTTATAGTTTTTCAAGCTGTTACATGCATTTCCATAGTTTTTAGCAATACAATTTTAATTTTTTTTTCAGTTCAATCTCGCAATGGTTATAAGCGCTCATATCATAAGGAAAATTCAAACGAAGCAGCAAATGCTAAAAAAGCACGTTTACTTCTTGTACAGTCTCCCGGCTTTATCGAAATTTCGTCTTCTGCAAATAGAAAAGTCGCATGGTATTACGCACAAAATATTAAAAATATTCAAAACTATATTGAATTTTTTAATTCGATTAAATCAGAATTAGTCGAGTTACTTAAATCACAAGCGACTAAACATCCAATCAAGTTTAATTTAAAGCTGGAAGCTACATACAATATTCCGAATGTTGATAATTCATCAGAGAACCGTTCATTTAAGACCTCAGCTAGACCAATTTTTTCCGAAACTGGTGTACGGGAAATTGTTGAAGAAGGTATTATAAAATTAATGGCTGAGCAAGACGAATATTCTAGCAAGGGAAGTGGTTATACGCTACAGTGTATTGACGGGATATTATTAGGTGTTTATCAATATACACCTATGAGTGGTTCGTCTTATATTCCGTTACCTGATTTCATTGAAAGAAAAAAAGCTGTAATCAACCCGCAAAACTCAGACCAACAGTGCTTCAAGTGGGCTATATTAGCAAAACACGTTACGGGTTCAAATAAACAACGTATAGAAAATTATACAACGCACGAAGAAAAATATAATTTCATCGAGCATACGACGCTCTGCAGTATCCACTTATGTTTTGCAATGGCGAGGACGGATACTCTATTGACATACCATTGCGTAATCCCACTACGAAATTGCCTCTTGAAAAAAAAGTTTCTGCGGCATCCTTTTATGCTTACCGAATTATGATTAGGCAAGATGAAGTTAACCATATTGTATACTTCCGCTCCCTCTTCAGTCAATTTTTGGTCGATATATACGCAAAAATTGAAACTGAAAGGTTGAATTTTATTAGGAATCATCAGAAACAGCTAAGAGCTGAGAACTATATTCATCTCAAAGATGATGTGGGGAGTAATGATGTTAATGCAACTGATCTAGGTCAAATCGTAGTACTTCCTTCATCATTTACGGGCGGACCTAGGTATATGCATGAACGAACTCAAGATGCCATGACATATGTCCGCGTACATGGTCCCCCTGATCTATTCATCACATTTACATGTAACCCTACTTGGAAAGACATCATAGATGCACTGTTTTCTGGACAAAACTGGACGATCGTCATGACATTATAGCGAGAGTATTTCATATTAAAGTAAAGAAATTAATGGCACTCTTGACTTAAGGAAAATTATTTGGTGACGAAAGGTGCTCTATGTATGACATTTACATTTAGTCATTTTTGCCATAAGTGGAAAAACAACCAATGTAGTATATAAGGAGGTGCTAATAATAATAATAAAAAAAATATAATAATATTCACGGCCTATAAATGTATGTTTTCAATGAATATTTAATACACACACACACACAAAATTAAATTGAGATTTTGACGTGATATTGGCACTATCCATACAATTAAATTAAAAACTAATACACGACATACGAAAATGCAAAAAAAGAAAGTAATACAAGGGAAACGCCGTGTCGGGTCAGCTATTATTTAAATTATAATTATTATAATTATTTAAAAACTTGAAAAAGTCTTTCTCAAAATCATTTGCTGCTTTTTTTCGCATCTCTGTGTTTAGTGCTATGTATGGAGCCAGCCATGGCGATTGATTAAACTGAACTACTCTATGAACCTATAATAAAAAATAATTATATTATAAATGTAAAATAAAAACATTTATACATTTACTTTTTCAACTATTAGCCCATTGGCTAAAGCTTGCTGAAGGTTTCGGTAATGAATAATATAGTTTTTTTTCGACTGAAGTGTTGCCATAAGTTTTTTAACTTTTGAGCCAGCTGAGATAATGTTTTGAGGAAGAAAAGGCAAATCATTGTGTTTATCGTGGAGTTCTTTCGGATAAGAAATGTCAACTTTATATATCCGTCCGATGGGTGATGTATTGTTCAAATCATTTAGCCCTTCTAGCTTAGGTTCAACCCACTTAAAACCACCACAGGGCATGTGTTGTGACATTGCCCAACCGTACAGATTATTACCTAAAAAAATAAATTAATATTAAAAAATAATTCAAATATATGTATATTGTATATGTATACTTACAATCTTGATAAATTAACCATGATTTGGGCTTTGTTGGATCATAATCTGGGGTCTTTTCATTATTAGCTTTAGCATACATTCAGTTATCTGCTGTACGTTGACCTGTACGGTCGTTTTGCGTTTTACGTCGGTCGCTTATCGCAGTTACCGCTTTACAATTGTTTTCTAATCGCATAGTGATATATCGTTACCGTTGTGCTCGCGTTTCATTTTCATAGTAATTAGCACCTATATCCCATTAATCACGTACACTATCTATACATAATGACTATTTGTAATAGTTGTTCTACCGCTATTACATCAAGATCCTTATCCATTTCTTGCAATGATTGCAAACTACCATGGCATGCAAAATGCCAAAAACTCACAAAAGAAGACGTTGCATTCTACAACGATGAAGGCTCATACTGGAGATGTCACAAGTGTTCGGCAGAAAAAAGAGCTTCTCTACGAATTGATAACAAAATTAATGATGATAATACAAATCTCTCCGATATTAAGGGCATTATATTACAACTCAAAGATAGTTTTGAAATGTTTAAAAAAGAAACCGGGAACAACTTCGATCTTATAAACAAAAAAATTAATGTGATTGATAAAATCATAACAGATAATCAAAACATGAAAACCCAAATCAATACTTTAGAAAGCAAAATTGAATTCCTTGAACGTCGTATGATTAATAATGAAATTGTCATTGACGGTGTTCCAGAAAATAAATTAGAAAATTGTTACGAAATAGTCAAAAACATCGGTACTCAACTTAATATTAAAATTACAGACCCTATGATTAATGACTGTCACAGAGTTGGTCGTACACAAAATAATCTTACAAGAAGAATAGTGGTTGGATTCACAAGTCACCAAGATAAAGTAAAAATATTAGACTCTCGTAAAATAATAAGGAATCTGTCCACAAAGAATATTGGTATGGAACCTGAAGTGTCAATATACATAAGAGAAAATTTAACATCAAAAAGCAGTTTCTTATTCAAACAAGCTCGAGACTTCCGCAATCAATACAACTATAAATTCGTCTGGACCAAAAACGGGCAGATTTTCCTCCGCAAAAATGAGTCAGAGAAAATAATCAACGTGGCCAATGAAGAGGTAATTCATAATCTAAAATCTAACTCTACTCATTTAAAATAATTTGTTTCTTATTTGCAAAATCATACTCTCACATTAACAGTAAAAAAAATCATCTACAATTTATCAATAACTACATTTATTTAATATTCTTATGTAAACACATACACTATTCAAAATTATTATTGTATTGTCTAAAATTTAAATTGTTATTCCCTAATTACGTAAACAGAAAGAAGGTCTTATTAGTGAACATCTATTTCAATTCATTAGCCAGGTTTTTAACCACTAAATATCACATTAATTATCTTTACAAATATTCATTGAACTTTAAACCAATACACTACTATATATGTCTCTTACGCTATGATTATCTCACTATATTTTATGAACACTAATTATAACACTGATAGTGCATTAGTTCTTGATAACATTAACGATTTGTGTGAAATTGAATGTGTGTATAATAATCTCGACACCGTAATGTACAATCAAAATGCAATAAATATATTTACAATGAATATCTGCAGTATACAAAAACACTTTGATGAATTATGTATTATTTTGGATAATATTGAAACAAAATTTGAGGTAATTATCTTAACTGAAGCTTGGCTAGGTTTAGAAGGTATATCAATTAATAATTTCCAAATGAATGGTTATACGGTCCATGCAACCGAGCATAATAAAAATAAAAATGATGGAGTCGTAGTTTATTTAAAAAACACATTACATGTTATCACAGTATCAGAACTCAACATTCAAAATATAACAGCCCTAGAAATTGTCTTCAAAAAATCTAAAACTGATTTTCTGATTTACCCACTGTACAGATCACCCAATAGTAACGTTGATTCTGCTCTAAATGAACTAAATGATACCATATTATACAGATCTACCCTAATAACCGCTAAATATAAAATTATATTGGGTGACATTAATATTGATTTGCTTAAACCCTCAAAAATTAAAGAAGACTACTCGCTTATAATGGCACAGTTTGGTTTTTTACCGTTAATCAAAAACATCACCAGACCTACCTCGAAAACATGTATAGACCACATATTTTTAAAAACAAAATCCTATAACAATCTGCTACCAATAGTTGTGCATACAAATATAACAGATCACTACCCAACGACTCTTAGTATAGGTAACTTATCAGATAGCCGTAATAACAGTCCGAACCCCTTGAAAATCTTAAAAATTGATGACCGTAAGCTAACTAATCTGGTTCAAAATCATAAGTGGTCAGAAATATTCGACTTTAATGACGTCAATTTAGCCTTACAGTACTTGGTTGAAACTATAAATAAACTAAAAAAAAACTCCACAATAGAAATAACTATTTCATCTAAAACTAAAAAATTAAAGCCATGGGCCACAACAGCGATTATTAATTCCATTAGACATAGAGATCGCTTACATATACAAGTTAGAAAATTCCCTCAAAATCTGAAATTAAAAAGCTACTATATACGATTTAGAAACAAATTAACCAATGTAATAAAAGACGCTAAGATAACGTACTATAAAACTGAAATACTGAATTCCGGAAATAATATAAAACTTAAATGGAAAATAATCAAAGATATAATTGCAAAAAATAAAAAACAAAATCATTTTGAAAAATTAATAAATTTAATTAATGACACAACAGATATAAAAAAACAAAGTAGTATATTAGCAAATCAATTTAACAATTATTTTGCTAACGTGGCATCAGATTTAGTTGCACAAATACAAAACCGTAAAATTGAAAACACCCCCCTTATTACTCCGTCTGAATTAAATAATACAGAAATTCAAAATAAGCCTTCCTTAAATAAATTTGAAACTATAACAACAGAAGAAATATTAAAAGCAATCTCGAAATTAAAAAATGGGTCATCTCCTGGAATTGATAAAATTACAACTGATTTATTAAAAAAACATAGTACCATATTTTGTATACCTTTATGTCACATTTTTAACCTAAGTATTTCTCAAAACCTAATACCAGATAACTTCAAAGTAGCCATAATCACACCAATACACAAAAAAGGTCCAACAACATCATATAGTAACTTCCGGCCAATCTCAGTAATTTCAAATATAGCAAAAATATTCGAAAAAATAATAAAAAAGAGGTTACTAGACTTTTTAGAATCAAATAATCTATTCTTTAAGCACCAATTTGGGTTCAGACCAGGTAAGGGAACTGACCAAGCTATAGCCAACGTAACTAAAACTATATATACTGCCTTAGAAGAAGGAAAAAAATGCGCTACTATTTATCTCGACTTAACCAAAGCATTCGACACAGTAGATCATACCATACTTTTAAATAAAATGAATAATATCGGAATATCCGGTTTCGCTCTTTCTCTTTTTACATCCTATCTTAATAATAGAAAACAAATAGTAAAAATTAATGATTCCATCAGTAATGAGTTGTCAATAAAATGTGGAGTCCCACAAGGTACAACGTTATCTCCTATTTTATTTAATATTCAACTAAATGATATAAAAACACTTAATTTAAAAAGTCAAGTAATATGCTACGCTGATGATACTGCACTAATTTGCATAGCTAATACATGGAACGATGTTTTTAATAATATTGAGACAGACCTCAAAATCATCGATAACTGGTTAGGTGTTAATAACTTATTTTTAAACTTTGAAAAATCAGCTATTATACTACACTCTCTCACCAAGCCCACTTTACCTAGCTTAAATTCAATTAAAATCCACGATAATACATGCCAGATCCATGACCTATGCCACTGCAAATCAATCAATATAGTAAAAAGTTTTAAATATCTAGGCATTGAAATGTGCTCGGATATGAAGTGGGTAGATCAAATTACATCTGTTTGCAATAAGTTGAAAAAATTAGTTTATATAATAAAACAACTTCGTGATATTCTACCACCTAAAGACATTAGAATATTTTACTTAGCTCTTGTTGAATCGCAAATCACATATGGTTTAATAGGTTGGGGTGGTGCCTATGATAATATTCTCTCCCTACTTCAAACCTGTCAGAACACAATTATCAAAGTTGCAATTAAAAAAGACCGTAGATATCCTACCGAAAAAATATTAAAGAGTTTAATGTATTAAATATTAAAAACCTGTACTTCAAAATAAGCATTCTTTATATAAAAAAACACATTATACTGTCCCCTTTGAACCATGGTGTCAATACTAGGTACGCACTAAATAAATACTCCCAATTTTGGCCAAAAAAAACCGGCTGTCGAATGGTATTTGATTTCATAAGGACCCAGATTATCAATTCAATGCCAACTTATTTAGCGAACTTACCATTGCCATTATTTAAGAAACATATCACACACTGGTTAATGTATGAATGTGACTTCACTAAATAAGACTAAAAATATGCCACTCTGTTTACACACATATTATCATTCAAAATCTTAAGTTACCTATTGCTTCCATGTATATATTTATAGTATTTATAATATTAGTATTATTTTCGTCACGAATATTTTGTACCAATCTACCTTTTACATACTTTATCTGTTTTTGTTTTTGTTTTCACTTCTTTTGTACAATTAGGTTATAAAGTCAAACATAAATATTGTAGATGCCTGTTAATTATAATTTGTATGTAAATATGTAATGTATAGTAGATAACCCTGGGCCTCCACACGAGTATGTCTCAGTGAGGCCCAGTAATCTCATAGATTTAAATTTAAATAAAAATAAAATAAAAAAATACCTCATACTTGCTTGTGTCAAACCTCCTCGAATTCCTATAAAAAATTTATATATTATATATGTAAATTTTTATATATAATTATTATAATTACCCTTTTCAATCATCAACAGCATATCATACTCTGTAAGTAACTCTAATTTGACTCTGGTATATTTTAACATACAATTAAAGGAGAATCCTGGTGCTGTATAGTAAAAAGATCCAAACAGTATGTGGTTAAACATAGGTCTCTGAAGTTCTCAAACACGTCAGCCAACAATAAAACATCAATTTTCAGATATAGATCACTGTATTCACCCAAAGTCTTGCATCCAAAGTGACTCCAAACAGTTTTTGCATGTTCATAATCTTCTTCTTGTATATTTGATTCTGTTAGTGTACTGTAGAAACCTGGTTTCTCTGGTAAATTGGTTTGCTCCAGCTTGTTCCAACCATCCGTATGCTCATAAGGGTAAACACCTTTACGAGTAACGAGTGGCAAGTCTGCGGTATTAAAATGTTTAGCTGTTTCTCTAAACTTTTCGAACCCTGGTGTTAATAAATTTTCCGAGAGTGTTGATAAACTTGAAGCCATAAATCTTAATGTGTCGATGAACCGTATTGAAAAGGGGTTGGAAACGTGTTTTGAAAATGAGATGAATTTTTCTTCACTGTTTGGTATTACAGAAATTCTTTTCACATCGAGACCGAGTTCAGTTACAATAAAATGTGCATCATAATTCGATAAATTGTGAAAAAAACATGGTACAAAATTTGGTGTTTGAAGCTTGAGGTTGCAGGTATTACACAATGTTTGTCGAAATTTACCCGATAAGTGACAGTGATCAGCAACTTTATGGTTTCCCACAGAGAAACCGTTTTTACATAAATTACATGTCTTACATAAATTATGTGCTTGTTGTTGTTCTGTAGTAAAGGTTATTGGTATGTTGGTTCGTAGTAATTTTTCAATGTTTTCAGCTATTTCAACGATACTCTTCACAAAATGTTCACCCACATTCTGATTATCTTCATCGCCACGAAAAATTATAGGTGAAGTTGGAATATTAAATTGTTCAAGCAGTTCTGCGGGAACGTCGTTATTTGCTTTAACCATAAAACCATAACTCATGGCCTCGTGTTTTTGAATAGCTTTTGTATTGTTCCCACATTTTTCATCGGATTTTCTTAGTAGTGCTTCAAAATCAGCATATATAACTATCGGATGTCGTTGAGTTTTTTTCCATGCATCGAATTCTAACATCGATCCGGGGGTAGGCATTCGAGGTAAAATTGGTTTGTGTGTTCCGCATATTAACTTGTGTTCTTCAAATCGTATGCGTTCATTTAATTCATATCTTATATATAAAAATGAATCGCAAAATGTGTTGGTATTCGCATAACTAAACAACCCCTGGATCGATTTGGCTGATTTTTTTCTTCAACTGTTCGAATTGCCAGGAGAAGGTTCTCACGGACGAAAAATTTGAAAAAGTTATCAGGTTTAAGAAATATGACGAGATGGTGATGAAATTACAGAGACGCCATCTGTCCAGCAAATAGTAAACTAAATTATTTTTGGTAGTCAATGGCAACCATTTAAATAAAATAAATAATTTATTTAAAATGTTATAGCAAGGTTTTGATTTGAACCCGATACCGTCAAAATATAAAAAATTAATTAAAACTATAATATTTTTGTTTTGCCATGGAAATATTATAGACAATATTTATTCAATTTAATTGTTTGAATAAAATATAATAAAAAATTCCTGGGAAGACCTTAAAAACATAATAATTCATATTTGATATGCCTCCTATACGACGGAGCAATCTAGGTAGAATAACCCGAAATGCTACCAACCAAGCTAATTACCGATCTAACCAAAGTCCTCAAGAACGTGACGACCGAATGAACGTGAAAGAATTTGGATATCACAAACGCGTGAAGCGCGAACTCGAAATTCAACTAATAATCGCGCAAGTTTGAATCGAGCTGCTTTCAGTTACGATGTGTCAATTGACTACAGTAACTACCAGTGTGTTGTTTTTGGTTCTATGAACTCGGTTTGCTCACACTGTAAGGCATTAAAATACAAAAACGAAGCCAATGGATTGTGTTGCGCAAATGGTAAAGTGAAATTGATACCATTGGATCCACCACCAGAACCATTGTACTCATTGGTTTCAGGAATAGGAACAGATTCTATACACTTTTTGACAAATATCCAACAATATAACAATTTCTTTCAAATGACTTCATTTGGGGCAACAAATGTAGTTCGGGAAAATTTTATGCCAACTTTCAAGGTATGTATTATAGCAGTTACTCTTAATTATTAGCGAACAAAATTTTCTGTCACCAAAGTTAAGATGTGTCACTAATCTTCAATTTCTTAATCATTACGAAATATATCACTTAGTCATCATATTATATTATGGTGTTTCAGTTTCAGTGACACTTTTATTATATTTTATATTTGATAGATATTAGTTAAAACTAAATATATACTTTTTAAGATCAAATATTATTTAAGTTTGATCACCGACAATCCATTAATTTATACCACACCATAATATATTTTTTTTATTTACAGATACAAGGGCAAATATATCATAGAGCAGGTTCACTGTTACCAGTGTCAGATAGCGACAACAAATTCCTGCAAATTTATTTTATGGGCAATTCACCACAAGAAATTGATCTGCGTTGTGCACATAACAATTTAGTAAAGAGGTCTATTGTAGAACAATTACAAACTTTATTTCATCAGCACAATCAATTGATTATATTGTTTAAAACTGCCCTGGATCTGATGCCATCCGATAATCACAAAATTGTAATCAGAGCTGATAAAACACCTGCAGGTCAACATACAAGACGTTTTAATGCACCAACTATTGATGAAGTTGCTATCGTTGTAGTTGGAGAAAACTTGGAATCCCGTGATATTGTTTTACGTCGTCGGAATGATCAATTACAACGTATAAAGGAAACACACCGCTCATATGATGCACTGCAATATCCCATTATATTTTGGCAAGGTGAAGATGGCTACGATTTTTCAATAAAAATGATAAATCCCATTGCAGGTAACTAAAATATTAGTTTAGCTATGGCGATAATATCTCAGTCATTATATTATGTATTTTAATTTTATATTTGAATGTTATTAAAACAAAATCTATTTACAGGTTCTGAAACCAACAAAAAAGTCAGTTCAATGAACTATTATTCATACCGCCTAATGATTCGGGAAAATGAAGATAATCACATATTGAAATGTCGGCGATTATATCACAAATATGTTGTTGACATGTATGTTACAATTGAAACGGAAAGATTAACATTCATCAGGTTGAATCAAACCAAACTCCGATCTGAAGAGTATATTCACCTTCGAGATGCGATTAATACTGATGGAAATGCACAGAATGTCGGTCGGATGACTATTCTTCCAGCAACATACATCGGAAGCCCTCGGCATATGCACGAATATGCTCAAGATGCCATGTCGTATGTTCGTCATTATGGTACAGCAGATTTGTTCATCACATTTACATGCAATCCGCAATGGATAGAAATCAATCAGGAGTTATTCTCTGGGCAATCACCCATTGATCGTCATGATATTACAGCCAGAGTCTTTAGACAAAAGTTGAAATCTTTAATGGATTTCATCGTAAAACATAATGTGTTTGGTGAGACACGCTGCTGGATGTATTCTGTGGAGTGGCAGAAACGAGGATTGCCACATGCACACATTTTGATTTGGTTGGTTGAAAATATAAGGCCAAATGAAGTTGATGCAGTGATATCAGCTGAAATCCCTAATGTACAAGTAGATCCTGGATTGCATGAGGTAGTTATCAAAAACATGATACATGGTCCCTGTGGAACTCTTAATCAAAATTCACCGTGTATGATGGATGGTAAATGTTCAAAACCAATTTCAAATTTTTCGTCCGTAAGAACCTTCTCCTGGCAATTCCGAACAGTTGAAGAAAAAAATCAGCCAAATCGGTCCAGGGGTTGTTTAGTTATGCGCTTACCAACATTTTGCGATTCATTTTTATATATAAGACTAGCTGACCCGACACGGCGTTGCCCGTGTGTTACTTTCTTTTTTTGCATTTTCGTATGCCGTGTGTTAATTTTTAATTTAATCTTATTGATAGTGCTAATATTACGTTGAATTCACGACGAAAGATTTGTAATGTGGCAGTTTTTGTGCCTACGTATTTTAAAAAATTCTCCTGAACAGAACCGTCACCCTGGTGATAGGGCGTTGTGAATAAAAAATAATTAAATAAAACATATATAATGATTTAAAAGTAAGTAGTTATAGTTTTAACTGTTATAGTTTTATTTAATTATTTTTTATTCACAACGCCCTATCACCAGGGTGACGGTTCTGTCATGATTTAAAAGTAAGTAATCGCTTTATTGTTAATCATGTGAATCATAATTATTATTATTATCATTGTAGTACTTTGTGGTATACGATGTTTCTTGTTTGATTACCTGGCGCATAGATAAACAAATCTGATGGTTTTCCAACACGGGAACAGGCAACATACAATTGACCATGTGAGAAACATGGGTTTTCTAGATTAATACCACAAACACTTAATGATTGACGTTGACAGGCTTCTCTGTAGGATACACACAATTCACCATCAACAGTTCGTAACTGTTGGAATGATGTTGGGCCACGTACATTGACTAATAGCAGTCGTAAGTAAAAACATTCATCATTGCTTGGATGTACTGAATAAATCCGGCCAATCGCATCGGTGGAATATACATCTGTATATCCTGGAACTGGTTTTCCTTGTTTCCGTCGTATAAATCTCCTTGAGGATTGATTCCAGGTATAATATTTTGGCATTTCAGAATATAGCAATGTTTGTGCGAAATCATCGTTTTGGCATGTCTCAAAAAAACTGGTTAATGTAGTAGATGGTGGCTGAGCAGCTCTTTGTACTGCGTTCTGTGCTGTAAAATACACTCTTTGTCCATTTTCTAAATGCACAGCTAAGTGAACAACAGAAGGGTGTCTCTCATGAATAGGAAAAGAAAATATTCGCCAAAACTGCTCATTACTACTGACATAGCGGCCCATTTGGTATTGGGTAACTTCATCATTGGAATTCTCTGCACCAATTCCAATCACAGCCATATCACTCCCTTTGGCTACATATTTGCAAATGTATTTAATAGATTTCACTGAATGGCAAGATTCAACGTTGATGTGTGCTTGAATGTCTTTGATAAAATGGGTGAAATGGAACAATCCAACGATTATCTATTTCAATATCTTGTTGATTTAATTTTACAATTGTTGATTTTCCATTGTCTGCTGTCGATCTGCGACGATACAATGGATAACCGTCATTACCAGTAATTGTTTCCGATATTAATGTCCGTGGATATCGTTTTGAACATTTACCATCCATCATACACGGTGAATTTTGATTAAGAGTTCCACAGGGACCATGTATCATGTTTTTGATAACTACCTCATGCAATCCAGGATCTACTTGTACATTAGGGATTTCAGCTGATATCACTGCATCAACTTCATTTGGCCTTATATTTTCAACCAACCAAATCAAAATGTGTGCATGTGGCAATCCTCGTTTCTGCCACTCCACAGAATACATCCAGCAGCGTGTCTCACCAAACACATTATGTTTTACGATGAAATCCATTAAAGATTTCAACTTTTGTCTAAAGACTCTGGCTGTAATATCATGACGATCAATGGGTGATTGCCCAGAGAATAACTCCTGATTGATTTCTATCCATTGCGGATTGCATGTAAATGTGATGAACAAATCTGCTGTACCATAATGACGAACATACGACATGGCATCTTGAGCATATTCGTGCATATGCCGAGGGCTTCCGATGTATGTTGCTGGAAGAATAGTCATCCGACCGACATTCTGTGCATTTCCATCAGTATTAATCGCATCTCGAAGGTGAATATACTCTTCAGATCGGAGTTTGGTTTGATTCAACCTGATGAATGTTAATCTTTCCGTTTCAATTGTAACATACATGTCAACAACATATTTGTGATATAATCGCCGACATTTCAATATGTGATTATCTTCATTTTCCCGAATCATTAGGCGGTATGAATAATAGTTCATTGAACTGACTTTTTTGTTGGTTTCAGAACCTGTAAATAGATTTTGTTTTAATAACATTCAAATATAAAATTAAAATACATAATATAATGACTGAGATATTATCGCCATAGCTAAACTAATATTTTAGTTACCTGCAATGGGATTTATCATTTTTATTGAAAAATCGTAGCCATCTTCACCTTGCCAAAATATAATGGGATATTGCAGTGCATCATATGAGCGGTGTGTTTCCTTTATACGTTGTAATTGATCATTCCGACGACGTAAAACAATATCACGGGATTCCAAGTTTTCTCCAACTACAACGATAGCAACTTCATCAATATTGGTGCATTAAAACGTCTTGTATGTTGACCTGCAGGTGTTTTATCAGCTCTGATTACAATTTTGTGATTATCGGATGGCATCAGATCCAGGGCAGTTTTAAACAATATAATCAATTGATTGTGCTGATGAAATAAAGTTTGTAATTGTTCTACAATAGACCTCTTTACTAAATTGTTATGTGCACAACGCAGATCAATTTCTTGTGGTGAATTGCCCATAAAATAAATTTGCAGGAATTTGTTGTCGCTATCTGACACTGGTAACAGTGAACCTGCTCTATGATATATTTGCCCTTGTATCTGTAAATAAAAAAAATATATTATGGTGTGGTATAAATTAATGGATTGTCGGTGATCAAACTTAAATAATATTTGATCTTAAAAAGTATATATTTAGTTTTAACTAATATCTATCAAATATAAAATATAATAAAAGTGTCACTGAAACTGAAACACCATAATATAATATGATGACTAAGTGATATATTTCTTTATGATTAAGAAATTGAAGATTAGTGACACATCTTAACTTTGGTGACAGAAAATTTTGTTCGCTAAAATAATTATGAGTAACTGCTATAATACATACCTTGAAAGTTGGCATAAAATTTTCCCGAACTACATTTGTTGCCCCAAATGAAGTCATTTGAAAGCAATTGTTATATTGTTGGATATTTGTCAAAAAGTGTATAGAATCTGTTCCTATTCCTGAAACCAATGAGTACAATGGTTCTGGTGGTGGATCCAATGGTATCAATTTCACTTTACCATTTGCGCAACACAATCCATTGGCTTCGTTTTTGTATTTTAATGCCTTACAGTGTGAGCAAACCGAGTTCATAGAACCAATAACAACACATTGGTAGTTACTGTAGTCAATTGACACATCGTAACTAAAAGCAGCTCGATTCAAACTTGCTCGCGCTTCACGCGTTTGTGAATTAGATCGGTAATTAGCTTGGTTTGTAGCATTTCTTGTTCTTCTACCTAAATTGCTTCGTCTTATAGGAGGCATATCAAATATAAATTATTTTTTCACTAATCACGAACTAAACAAACACTAACTAACTAAACACTCTGCACAAAACACGATTGTTGGTTGCCATGGATACGATCAGTATTATATTATAAATATTATAGGAAGGGCTATTTTAAAAAGAAAAGGGCTATTTTTAGGGTTTTTCCAGCAATAATTCTAATTTTTCTAGCCGTAAAAACCATCCTTGGACTTCAACGAACATTTGCGAACATTTGCGTTGTTTGTATGTCTATTTGCATGCATTTTTAAAAACATTTTAAATAAATGATTTATTTTATTTAAATGGTTGCCATTGACTACCAAAAATAATTTAGTTGACTATTTGCTGGATAGATGGCGCCTCTGTAATTTCATCACCACCTCGTCATATTTCTCTAACCCGATAACTTTCTCAAATTTTTCGTCCGTAAGAACCTTCTCCTGACAATTACGACCCAAACAAAAAAAGAATGAGCGAAATCGGTCCAGGCGTTGTTGAGTTATGCGCTTACCAAATTTTGCGATTCATTTTTATATATAAGATATACCTAATGAAGGTACATTTTATATAGGTAATAAAAATTTTATGATGTAAATTTAATTTTTCATATTATTCGTTAAATTTGTTTATGTATCAACTATTTATATTAATAAATTATTATTTATATCTGTAGATATATATTTGTTAATTAAAAATGGTGTAAGAAAATTATTTAGTAGGTGCATATTTATTTTGATAATATAGGTACAGTATAATACTATATAGGTTGATTTATTTTTTAATCATTGTTTATGTATGTAGGTACCTGGGTATTATAATATTTTTAAATCTAGATAGGTAATCATTTCAAAGATTAGATGGTTCAGTGAAAAGTTTATCAATACACCTTGACCAGTGCCTTATTTGTCATAATATGATTATTATGTCATAGTTAGGCATTTCAGTATATTTTAGATACCTATTTTTATAAATCTGTTTATTTTTGTCTGCCCCCTCAGATTTCAACCTAAATATGGGAAATAGTGTGATCTTAGTGATCTTACCTTATAGAGTTTCAGTTTTACCACTGACTGCTCCCCCTCCAATAATTTACTTAAAATTATGTCTATGACTTATAGATACCTATAGAGATACTAGAGAACAAAATTATTTCATTATGTTACAACTTACAATAATACCATGTCGTTTAATAGAAAATATAGGTACCATCTACTAGCTATAGGTAGTATACTATTTTAAATAACTACTGATATTGCTTTTACAACACGACACTCTTTAACTTAATTACTAACTACCTATCATACAAGTTATTAAAACAAAATATAAATATCCATGAGTACCTACCTACATAATATAATAATTAATAGGTAGGTAGGTACCTAACACAGTAATACCTATGAATAATATACAATATATAGGTATATTTCTTATTAGTTATTACTGTAATACAAATGGGGGAATATTCGCAATTTGCGATAATGCGAAAAAGTTATTTATTTTTAATATAGAACATAATTATTTATGACGTTTACATGTATATACCTATTCTGTACCCTCTGACTGTTGATGTATTTTATATACACCAGATTACAATGACTAAACATCTCGATAGGTGTCCCAGTAGGTTAGGCGTAGGTGTTATAAATCTAGGGGTGTTAGGATCGAAACCCGGATACCGTTGAAGATTTGTTGCAGGTCGCACCGTGTTTTTTTTCCCTGAATATTAACTTTGTGCACTTTATGCGAGATCTAAGCGATGTCTCAAAACTGACTACTTATAGAAGTTCCTATGTGATGAAACATATACCATTATTTTGTTACATCTCATGTATTAACTTCGCAATACCGGGCATTAAGCGTCACGGTAGTGTCTCAGAGTAGCCTCTGAGTCATAATTAATAACTTCACATGTCTCAATGTGACTAATATGAAATGTCTATGAGAAAATATTTTGCACACAGGGCTACGTCCATGAACAAATCATATAACCACGTTAATTTTTGTAAAAAAGCAAGCTATACCTATGCAACATTTAAAAATACATTTAACAAATATTCAAAGGCAATCTTTTCAAAATATTTATAAACCCAAATAAAACAATAATTCAAAAAGTTATTGTTGCAATATGGAATTTTCTGCCACAAATCGTTGTCACAATGTTGTGATAATATTTTGAACACTTAAATTACACAAAAAAAAAAAACAAATTATAGCAATATTTACATGTTTTTAGAGAATGTTGTAAAAATATGTGTAACACATTTAATTGCTATGTGGGTGGTGATAAACTAAACTTAAATAACTCATCAGTTGGAAGTTCTTTAAATGTTGGAACAACTGGTACTGGACTAAATTTAATCATTTCTTATAGTTGTATTGTTATGAATCTTATTTTGTTTAGCGTTGGAGCTAGATATATAGTTATCAAATGGTTTTAGATTTAATCGCAAAGAAGTTTTCAATTCAGCAATGGCAATTTGGGTTATTTCTGTATTTAATTGGCTTTCCTCAATTTTCATACGCTCATATAAAGGTTTAACAACGTTCACCCATTTAAAGTATCTTGATGTCTTAGGTTTTCCATCTACTTTTAAATGAGCTTTAGTTATCTTTAAAATATTATAATATGATTCCATATCAGCTGTTTGTATATTTTGGTTCTTTCTCACATAATAAAAACCAATGTCCAACAGTCCATGAATAGTTATTATCGAGTATATTTAAGTTACCAATGTTACCATGGCTTAAAGTTACTGGAAAATCTGCTATTTTTAAGTTTATCGGTAGCTTTGTCATAATACATACCATACGACCTATCATAACCCCGTAGTTGGGGACGTGTATTAAAAAAATTATTGTATGATGAATTTAAGTTATCGCCATCTTCATCACTTGCATATTGTACTTCTATATTTTTTTGATCAACTGGATAATTATGTGAAACAGTTGAATTATTTTTTTTTGATAGTATGTTCAATGGTTCGAGAATTGGTCTAAATGTTTCATAAAAATAATTATCAGAATCTATAACGCCACGTTTCATTTCCATTATTTTACGTTTAATATTTTTTTTTTTTTGATGTTATTAAATTTTCTAACAAATGTTTATTCATTTTTATACTAAAAAATTAAATCTATATAACTGTCTTGAATGGATACGGTTAATAGTGTGTGGTCAGTGACAGTAATTCAACTGTATATATATATATTAATATATATTGACAAATAGTTATTTAATTTTTATGAAAGTGTGAAAACCACATCTATATCTTCCCTCGCCCATTTCACGGGCTTCATCAATAACCAAAGTCTTTGTGACACAAATTCGAATAATTGTCTGTTAAAAGTTCTGTGCGTATTATTTTATTCGGATTTGTTGAAATGCTATCTACGGCTTTTCGTTTGCACAACTTCGTACAACTTGACGTTCTATAGTAGATATTAGAATGGTTATGCTTACCGAGTCTTTCAATAATTGTTTTTTTTTCTGAGTCGGTTAGAATGCTTGCAGTACAAATATTATTTGAACACTTCCATTTCATCCTCGTGTCTTTACGTTTTCGAATAAAACGAAATTTATTGTTGTCTAATAATATCAGGTTTTCACCTCGTTCACTTTTTATCATTTTAATTTCGTTGTTTTCCATTTTAATCTATTATTATTTGACGAATAGTTTGTACAACGACTGCAAACTGCACAACTGCAAATCTAATCTAACCATCATTCTCATTTCTCTCGTATCTTATATCTAAGTTACTATTAACATCCGGAAAATCCGATAAAAGTTCAATAAATATCAACAGATTATTGTGCTCATATTATTATCGATTGATTACATTTGGCAACGTTGAAAAAAAAAATTCGAGCGTTCTCAATCGTGTTGCCAAAAATAACGTTCTCAATGGTACCGTTCTCAATCGTTCGATAGCCCAAAAAACAGCGTGTACCATATAGATGTTACCAGCAGTATGGATAATCCGGTGTTTTGTGAAATGCCTAGGCATTATATAAAATGCCAAAAATTACTCGGAAATATGCACAATACGAGCCTAGGTATTATGTATAATGCCAGAAGTGATAAAGGAAATATGATTAAAATAAGAAAAATTGGGTATCGCCTATTACTAAAGCGCGGTTTTTTGCAAGAATTGTTTTTTATTTATTTAAAATTTACAAATTAATTAATAATAAAAATTTATTATTTTCAATCAATCTATTATAATTCATAAAGATAACTGAAAAAAATCCAAAAATGTGAAAAGAAAAAAATATGCAATTGCATAGAAATCCGCGCTTTACCTATTCACCAACGACTTTATTTATCGTTTATTGTAAATGCGTGTGCCGCCGTGTGATGTGTACGATTTGACACAATAAAGATAAGAATCTTAATCTTTATTGCATCAGATTCATACCCTACTATAAAAATAATAATTCTGACGAACTATATTGAACATACTTTTATTATTTTATCGCCATTTTCGTATCTCGTCGCAGTGTAGAATTTTTATGGATACGATTAATATGAAGTCAAATTTTTATAACGAACTACATAAAAACAGTAAAAAATTGGCTAATAATACTAGTTTTTTGTCTGATGAAAAATATAATGAATTAATAGAAATTATTTCAGAACTTAACCTTTTGGCAGGCGCGCTACTGTGTATTACTTTATACGACACAATGCTTTTCATATATATTTAATTAAAATGAAGGATAAATAAATAACTTTTAATAGAAATATTTTTTTGTAACATTTTATTGTTATTTATATAATATTTTATGAATTTATACATATTTTTTTTATAATTTGTTATGATGATTTCAATATAATTGTTAATAAAACACGATTTATTTTTCTATTCCTTACTAAATAAAAGTAACACAGTATAAAATAAATAATTAATCGAATTCTAGTCTGATAAACTTTCGTCATTACATGTCTGACAAATTATTTCATGTTTGCTAGAATGCTTCTTACATGTGTACAACTTGCATTTATAGCATATCATTGTTGCAGATGATCTCTTTTTTTCGATCGTACATAAACGACAAACCCTGCGCTTTTTAGGAGGCTCCTGTACATCTTCTACAACGTTTTCCGTTTGGTATTTTTTTAAAAAAACTGTTACATCCATTGGTAATGTTTTAATTTTCGATCTTGAAATAAGGTGTTCTTTCATAAGACTCATAGACAAATTTTTTAGAAAAATTCTACGCCGATCCGGTGCATCATTCGGCTTTGAAAATGCATATAAAACTTGAGCGTTTATTCCGACAATATTCATTAGACTATAGAAAACCACACAAGGCCAACGTTTCGTAATTCTAGACACAGTATAAGTAGCACACATTTTATCAACAGTATCTACACCACCTTTTGTACTATTATAATCCATGATTATTTCCGGCTTTTTAGTAAAATTATCAAGGCTTCCCTTTTCATGCATCGTAGAAAGTAATATAACAGTTTTATTTTTACGAGGAACGTAAGAAGTGAGCATTTTATCTTTTTGGAAACCAAATATACTGGAGGAAACAGCTTTGTTCTTATGGGGAAGAAACTCAGGAGGAATCTCTCTCTTGTTTTTTTTCAGTGTACCAACAAGAGTTATTTGTTTTTGCATCAAATACTCGGCTAAAGGAATGCTTGTATAGTAATTATCAGTGGTAAGATTCCTATTGGACTTTTCGATATCCGTTATCAACCTTTTTACAATTTCCATTGGTGCGTTTGAATTATCATACGGCCCTTCTGGCTGTTTACCACAATAAACTTCCAAATTTGAAGTGTAAAAATATTTTGCGTCACATAATACATACATTTCGACTACGCCTGATAATGCGATCGCGCGCGAAAATGTCTTTATTTGAAATGGAGGGAAATATTGTAATCAGATCTTCACACGTGTGCATAATAAATAATAATTATTATCACAAAAATGAATTAAAAACAAAAGTATAAACATATTATCATAAAACAATAATTGTTTCGATAATTATTATAGTTTTAGTTGATATTTTGTTTGTTATATTTATTACTCATTAGTGTTTTGTTGAAAAAAATGGCTAATAAACTAACAACACAAGGTATATTAGACCTTTTGGAAAATGGAGAAGTCTCCGATTTAGAAATGACTGATGATGATGAAGACGACTTGGCGTTCGATGGGGTAGATGATTTTCCGGGTGTGGAATTAGATGATTTATTACAGCAATTCGACGGTAATTTTGAAAATGTAATGGATACTGCAGATGATACTATAGTTGATACTTTGGATACTAATGATATTCCCACCCAAATTTCTCCTCCGAGAAATGAATTTCCGATAACACAAAAAAAATATATAAAATGGTTACAACAACCATTTCAGTGTCCAACTATAGAATTATAAGATCTCGAAACACAAGTGCAGGTGGACTATTTACGTAATCCCATTGATTTTTTTTTACAATATTTCGACAACGATTTTTTTGAAATTGTAGCGTTCAATACCAATTTGTATACCGTACAAAACAATAAAACAAATTTTAAACCTACAAATAAGCATGAAATACAAACATTAATCGCTATTCATTTGATTATGGGATGTTTAAAATTTCCAAGGATACGTATGTATTGGGAAGAAAAATTTAGAGTACCGTTGATTTCAAATTCCATGTCCCGTGATCGTTTCTTGCAGTTACGAAATAATTTACATATAATTAATAATTTTGATATACCGCGTAACAATGTAGACAAATTTATAAAAGTTCGACCCTTGTAGGACCAAATTAAAAAAAAAATGTAATAATTTACCGAAAGTTAGAAATGTGTGTATTGATGAGCAGATGATGCCGTTCAAGGGGAAATTATCGGTAAAACAGTACATGAGGGGCAAGCCCAGTCCTTGGGGTATTAAAATTTTTGTTTTGGCGTCCGAGTGTGGAATTATCTATGATTTTATACTATACCAATGCAGTTCAACAGAATTAGATCAAAATAAGTTGAAAATATTTGGATTTGGAGCTTCAGTAGTTTTATTTTTAGTGCAAACTTTGAAAGAAAAAACGCATTTTTTATTCTTTGATAATTTTTTTTCCACCTATTTATTATTTGAACGACTTTATTATCTCGGCATATATGCAGCTGGAACATTCGGAGCAAATCGTTTTGTGAATCCGCTCTTATTAGGTGATAAAATCATGGCAAAAATCGGTAAAGGATCATAGTAGTAAGATTCCTATTGGACTTTTCGATATCCGTTATCAACCTTTTTACAATTTCCATTGGTGCGTTTGAATTATCATACGGCCCTTCTGGCTGTTTACCACAATAAACTTCCAAATTTGAAGTTTAAAAATATTTTGCGTCACATAAAGCATACATTTTGATACCATATTTTGCTGGTTTGCTTGGTATATATTGGATCCACTGACAACGACCACGGAATGGATGAAGCATTTCGTCTATTGTAGTAAATTCACTCATATTATAAGAAGCTTATAAAAAAACATTTTTAATTTTTTTTAGCTACAATAAGAACAACTCATAAGGAACCTTGTATTAAATTTTCAAGTTTTTTTGGTCATCCAAAATTTTTTTACCGACACTTCAAAAAAAAATTCGCATAAAATTCGAAAATTTCAGTGGTCTATAAATAACTCAAAAAAAGTCAAAATTTTTTGAAAATTTAACTGTATATAGATAACATTAACATAGACATTTGGTGAAAATTTAAAGTATTTACAGTGATTAGTTTTAGAGTTACAACCATATAAAAAAATCGATTTGGTCGAAAACTGATTTTGCGTAAAAATTCCCGTTTTTCTGTCACTTTTTTTTTTGTTTTTCTCGATTTTTTTGAAAACTGTTGGAAAATGTTTACTTTTGACTTCTATAATGCACCATGGATATTCACTTTGCCATTGGAAACCACCCCCAAAGTTTGACATTGAAGTATTATTTTGACTAGTTATGCTGTACACGGACACAAAAACAAAAAAAAAAAACACACACACATCATTGTATCACTTCGTTTAAAATCTAAAATTCTCAAACGTAATGTAATAAAAATAATAATAATATTATGGTAATATTTATATATTTATTTATTTGGTAGATAACTATTTTAATATGGTATAAATAACATAATAAATTAAATTGGAAAAATTAAGTATTTAAAATATAACAATAAGTTATTGCATTTACCTTTATCTATTGCAATAACAAATTTAAATAAAATAGAAGATTACTACCAGAAAATTGTCCCTTTGTACAATTTATACATAACATTTTATCAATTACCATAAAAAAAAATTAAAATATTTTAAACTCATTGTAAACAGATAGATTTGTGCATATATATAACAAACTATAAGTATTTAAAACTATAAAAACAAGTGCAATAATGGTGTACCCTAATATAATAGCCAGCTGCCAGGTTAAATTATGACTAGGTATAGATTACACGGATCAGATACTTTATATTAGCAACTAATTTAATATTTACTTATTACTTACCTATGTAACAAAACATTTCAGTTTATCTTAGCCCTTAGGTATAATTACAAATAACAATAATGATTAACAAATTAAGAAAATCACCTATTAGAAATTAAATAAAACTACAAATTCAACTAATATAATACATGTTTATTACCTACTTATTATTCTTTAATTTAATAGGTACTATTTGGGTAAATAATTTTAAGGTCGATAGGTAAATACTTTTTCATAACAAAAGAAATAAAGTTAAAATTAAAGCATTAACACATAATAACATGAAATAGGTACTTACCAGAATGTATAATATTCACTATATAGAAAGGTATTTTGAAATGAATAATACAATATAATAGGTAATCACTGTCCACTGATGGCGATAGGCAACTACCAGCCAGATAGTAAGACACAAATTCCGACAACGAACGAGTGACGACCGTTGGAGTCGTTAGACACAAAACGTAAAACGTTTAAAAAGTCAACATTTTATATTATATTATATTATAAAATCACTGGTGACCGACGGCATAAAAAATAATAGAGTGCAGTTCACAGAAGAGTAGACAAAAGAGGCAAAGTTCGACGGAGAATGAGTGAAGAGTGACGACCGTTGGAAATGCCCACCACCCTCCGCGCCACTACATAGACACTCTATGGCACTTCGTGTTCTCACGACATCATTACGACCGATTATGGACTGTCGGATAGCGGGGCAGCGGGCAGTGGTTGCATTAGGATACATTGGGATTTCCAAATTAAAATAAAAATATGCGTCATGGTGCGGTGGACGGTCGTTTCCAGACGTCTTTTGATCGGTTCGTTCCCCCCGCGGCGGCATATTACCATACCATACATTGTTTCACAACCGGGCTCTGGTAATATGCTTCCCGGAGCGGGATTCCCGCAAGGCGCAAATCGGTCTAGTCTGGCCCAGATAACGCAATGATTTATATTTAAACCTATTTAATTTTGGGTACTATGGTTCAATTACCGATCGATTTTTCCTTTTATGTCGGCAATCGACAAAACGCATAGTGTGATTGATACTAACCTTAGGCCCGTTTCATATGGACGCGTAGGTATCGTACGCTTGCGTTTTTACGTTTTTAGTTTACAATGTTTACATTTATCAAGTTCATACGTGCCACAGCCACTCCGACGGTGTCGCGTTTTGCTCGCCGATATAGCGCGTATGAACTTAACCTAAGAATATTAACTGAGTTTGAGACTTGAACACTTATTTTATATTAATTTTGTTTTTAAATAAGTTACGTAATAACTACATATTATTTTGATATAGAGGTAACTTATTTTTAACATATTGTTGTATAGCATTGTTACAACTATCTTCAAGAAATATTGTCAACGCGTTTTAATTATGTATTTTATAAAAATATTTGTTTTACATAAAAAAAATACATTGTACCAATAATTGAACCAACATGTTGTCAAAATAACTCTAGAAACATATTTTTGAAATATGATATGAATATTTTTGAACAATATTTTGCTCAAACATGTAAAAAACATATTGCACCAATGTGTAATTTTTTAATATTGTAAGTAACATATCTGTTAAGCTATGGTTTCCTAGAAAAGCGGTGCCGTTATCTAGCGGCCGTCATTTTACGGTTGTTTTTTACGGCCGTCTTTACGGTGACCAACCTGTGGTTTCCTAGGGAGTAGGGCGACCGTAATCAATCGTAGTCACTCAGTAGTCAGTACTCACTCGAGAGTAGTAGATCGTGCACTGGTGAAAAATGGACGATTTGGACATAGCATTATTGGTATGTTTGGATGATGAAGAGTCATCAGAAGACGAAGACAATCGTTTGGAGGAAAGTGTCATGTTCAAAAATCGTGAAACTGAGGGTGCATTTCAAATTTTAGTGCGTCGCCATTTGCAGTGTAATGACGAAAAATTTAGGCAATACTTTCGCTTAACACCAGTGTTATTTGACTATGTATTGAATCACATAAGAGATGACTTAACTTATAAACCATATAATAGACACAAAAAGCCCATATGCCCAGAAGAAAAGTTATGTATACTTGTGAGGTAAGTACCTACACTGAATCATATTTTATTATAAATTATACCTATCAATCTGTCACTAATGCTAGTAATACTGGTATATCAATACTATACCGGCCAATATTATATAAAATGTTTAATAAAGTATAATAAATCAAAATATTTATATTATAATATATCGTAGTAAATTATAACAGCCACTTTTAAGAAACGTTTTATTTGTATAAATAACAAGCGAAGTAACATAATTAATTTTAAAAGTATGTTATTGTAAGTTTTAATGATTAGTCAGTCCATCCTTTCAACATAAAACTATAAAACTTTTAGTATAAAATATTTTAAATTTTTAAAAACAAAATATAAATTTAAAATTAACATTTTTCCTTTCCATGTTTTTGTTATTTTAATAATATGTATTATTACCTATTATTAAAATAACAAAATAAATCAAAATAAAATAAATTTTAACAAAACATAATGCAAAAAAACATAATATTATATGAACATTTTAAAAACAATTTCGTGTGTGAAAAAATAATTAAATAAAAAAAATTAAATATATGTTTATGAACGTCATGTCCATTAACGTTATGTCATATATGCATTGTTAATTACAGATGTAAAAAAAATTGGTCATTTTCTGTTAGGCTAAGAACACTTTCTGAAACACCTCTTCCATCTCTTGATGACTCGTCATATATTTGTCCTTGGTAATTTGACGTTCCACTTGTTGCTGGAGATGGCACCGTTTCTGGGTGTATGAAGCTGATTGTTGAACTTGGCCCTGTTGATGAATCTGTCTGTGTTGAATCGCCTAAAATACTTTTTAATTCAGCATTACCGACCAATGACGAAATTTGCATCCTTAATTGCACTTGTTCATACCGAAGAAGCTTCTTTACAATTTTTGCCATGGAGTTAAAGAAAAGGTCGATTTCGTCTAATTCATTAGCAGGAGTTGAGTTTCGTTCAGCTATTTGTTTCAGTAATTGTAATCGTTCTTCAGAGTGTGTTAGTTTTATCTTTTTCTTATCTCTCATAATGTTGTCTTTCTTACCATCCATTTTTTTATTATTATCTTCGTTACTATTGATAATTGTCATATTTTCTTCTCTTTCATCAATCTGGGTGATGTTTTCTTCGAGGTCAGCGTGAGAGTTTTCCATTAATTCACTCTCGTCAAATCCAACCTCATCTCCAACAACATTAGTAATTGTGTTAAGTCTTTGTGATGAAGGAAGACTATCTAAGAATGATAGGAGAACAGACCTATTCTTTGCTGCCTCTCCACCTGAACCAGTACCAGGTTTACTTTTACGCCGAATATAATAATCCCTTACGTAGGCCCATCGTTTACTGCAGTCGGAACCTAAAACATAAATTGTAATTTGATTTCTTATTTCAGACATTTGGCCACAGGAGAATCTTTTCAGTCACTTGCTTTTCAATATCGAGTCAGTCATTCCTGGATAAGTGTCATAATAAGAGAAGTTGCTGAGGCCATTATTAAAAGGATGTTTGAGTTAACCATACTGTCGCCTACAGAAAATCAACTAAGACAAAACAGTAGTCAATTTTATTCAAAATGGAATTTCCCGAACTGTGTTGGGGCGATAGATGGGAAGCATGTAAGAATAAAGGCTCCCAAACGAAGTGGATCATTATATTTTAACTATAATGAGTACTATTCAATCGTTTTGCTAGCAGTCGTTGATGCGGATTGTAAATTCACTGCTGTTGATATTGGTTCCTATGGTAGAGAAGGAGACGCTGGTATCTACCTAAAGAGTCGAATAGGGGAAATGATAAAAAATAATACATTCAATATACCAGCACCAAAAGAAATACCCGGGACAAATACTATTGTACCCCATGTCATAGTAGGGGATGAAGCTTTTGCTCTGCACGAAAACCTGATGAAACCTTATCCAAGACAGTAATCTGTACATGATTCATCAAAAGCTGTATATAATTATCGACTATCTAGAGCTCGGAGAACAACTGAAAATACTTTCGGAATTTTATTCGGTTATTTCAGACTCTTTTTCCTACCTATTGCTACTGCCCCAGAAACTACAGACAAATTGATTACATGTGCATGCATATTACATAATATTTTACGGAGAGCAAAAGTACTTGCTCCAGGTCAAAAACATTTTGATGATGCACTACCAATTCCAACTGAAAATTTAATCCCCATAACAGAACACAATGTGCGTGCCAAAATGAATCACACTCAAATTCGAGAAATATTCAAAAATTATTTCAACGGTCCAGGGGCTGTAGAGTGGCAGCATAGTTATGCAATGCGACATTAATTGTGATTATTATATAATATATTTATTGTGGTAATTACTTTTACTTTAAAGCATCTCTTGTATATTAATAATTAATATATTCATTATTCTTATATTAAAATAGTATCTGTGACAACACGTAAACGATAACAAAAAAAGTCGGCAACTGGGTACCGCTCTGCTGTACATTAGGGGGTGGGGTGGACCTCGGGCTAGGGTAGATTAAATTTGAATGCAATGATAAGTATCATTGTATACGAAAAACGATTCTGAACGGAGATGATTTGTCAGTCTATAATATATTATAATTAAATATTGTCATATATTCTATTTTGAATTAAATATTCCGATTTCATAAAAATTTAAAACTCAAACGCTCAAAACATTTTTCCTATAATGACTCTTAAAATTTTCTCTATAGCTTTTTGAAGCAAAACCTATGTAAAACTTAGTGTTGAATTTTTTAACGTTAGATATAAATACAAACAATTTTATGAATTTTGAACTACAAAATAATTTGCAAATATTCATGATTTTGACGAATTTTTGTCAAAATTTGAACTTCAAATGCTAATAAAAAAAAATTGTGCCTATGTATTATTATAATTTTTTAATCACTATAAGAATAACATATGAGGAACTTTGTATAAAATTTACAAGTATTTTGATATGGCCAAAAAAATTTTATCGACACTTCAAAAAAAATTTTTCAGAAAAGTTGAAAATTTCAGTTGTCTATAAATAGCTCAAAAAAACTCAAAATATTTTGAAAATTAAATCATGTAAAGAAAATGCCAATCTAAATAACTGGTAAAATTTTCAAGTATCTACGACTTATACTTTTTGAATAATAACAAATATCAAAAATCGTTTGAGGCTAAACCGTTATTTAACGCGGTTTTGTAAAAATTTAAATTTCAAACACTCATAAAAATTTTTGTCTGAATCCGGTAGAGTTTTTTTTACAGATATTTGAAGAAAAATTTATGGAGAACCTTGTACCAAATTTTCAAAACTTAGTTATAAAAGAAAAAATTTTTATGATTTTTCAACTTCAAAATTACTTGCAAATTTTCGCGTTTTCGACAGATTTCGTAAAAATTTGAACTAAAAACGCTTATAAAAAAAAATTGTGACTAACGATTTTTAATTTTTTTTAGCTACAATAAAAACAACTCATAAGGAACCTTGTATTAAATTTTCAAAACTTTTTGGTCATCCAAAAATTTTTTATTGACACTTTAAAAAAAATTTCTCAAAAAAATCGAAAATTTCAGTGGTCTATAAATAACTCAAAAAAAGTCAAAATTTTTTGAAAATTTAACTATATACAGATTCCACTGACATTAACATTTGGTGAAAATTTCAAGTATTTTCAGTAATTAGTTTTTGAATTACAACCATAAAAAAAAATCGATTTAGTCGAAAACTGGTTTTGCGTAAAAATTGCCGCTTTCCGTCATTTTTTTTTGTTTTTCTCGATTTTTTTGAAAACTGTTGGAAAATGTTAACTTTTTACCTGTATATAATGCACCAAGGATATTCAATTTTACATCGGAAACCACCCCCATAGTTTGAAATTGGAGCATTATTTCGACTAGTTATGCTGTACACAGACACAAAAAAAAAAAACATACATCATTGTAAAATCAATACATTATTCACTCCGTTCAGAATCTAAAATAACATATTACTATTCTAAACTTTATTTAAAATAATGTTGAATAAATTTAATTTAAGCTTAAAAAAAGTGTTTAACATTAAATTAGTTAATATTTATTGAATTTTTCACTTTACTGCATTTTAGTACTATACACACCTGATTTTTGAAGTGTTATTCCAATTTCGTTCCACAAATTTTGCTTCATCTGGGCTTGTCTATACTCTTGGATTTAATATTGTACAATGCTTCATGATTTTTGACAAAATCAATTAATTGTTCGTCATTTTCGCTCGTCCAAATTACGTTTCCACTCATTATATTAATTAAATATGCACACCGCTACACGCGAAAAACGTTGAACTACTGTTTATCACCGCTATGACGGCCGTCATGCAACTGACAGCACCGCTATTTGACGTTACGGTGACACTCAACGTACTCTAGGAAACCTACTCCGATGTTATTTATAGAAAACGTATGGGTGACGTCACCCAACGTTATATTACGGCCGCTAGATAACGGCACCGCTTTTCTAGGAAACCATAGCTTTAAATATTGAATATGTTTAAATTGCTATGTGGGCACAGATTAAGAAAGGTTTCGGTCTATATAAAGATGTTGTACCACAAACACAATTAGTTTATTATGATGATCCAAACGAGTTGGTAGCTAGATTAAATCTTTTAACATCAGCTCGAAGCGCTGGTAATACCGGTGTAAATAATGAAATTATATCAATTTTAGAAGAATTGCGTGAGCTAGATATTATAGTATAATGATTACGTTAGAAAATATAGCAAATGAGCTACACCGACCTGCAAGAAAAATATTTCCTAGGCGCACTGCTATAACAGGGTCTAAAGATAATCTTTGTCAGGCTGATTTATTAGATGTGCAATCTCATTCTAAACAAAATTATGGTTTTAAATACATCCTTGTTGTTATAAATACATATACAAAATATGTATGGGTTGAATCATTGAAATATAAAACAGCAAAAGAATGCATAAGAGGTATGTTAAATATATTTAAAAAAGCCCAACCAAAATTATTGCAGACAGATAATGGTACAGAGTTTTTCAATAATGAATTTCAAGATTTAATGAAAAAACATAAAATTAAACATTATAGTACATATAGTGTTATAAAATGTTCAATCGGTGAACGTGTAATACAAACTCTCAAAAATAATATATACAAACATTTCACCGCCACATGTACGTGGAATTGGTATAATACAATATTAAAAATTATACACAATTATAATAATACAAAACATAGAGCGATCAAATGTATACCACATGAAGCCAGAATCAATGCATACAAAATTCAACCAGAGGTGCAATTAAAAAATAAAACAATATATAAACCAAAATTTAAAATAAATGATAAAGTAAGAATATCAAAATATAAACATATATTTATTAAAGGATATACTCCAAATTGGACAACAGAAATTTTTACAGTTACAAACATTTTACAAACTAATCCTATAACTTACCAATTAAAAGATGAATCAGATAACATAATTTTGGGTGGTTTTTATGAACAATAAATTAAATTAACCAATTTCCCAAACACCTTTCTTATTGAACTTGTTATAAAAAAAGTTAAAAATAATATGATAGTGAAATGGTTAGGTTTTGATTCAAGTCATAACTCATGGATATCATCGTCAGATATATCAAAATAGTCACATATACTAAATGTTATTATTAAATATTTATTTATTTTAATAAATTGATTTACTTTTTCAAAGAAATTTTATTTTGTTACATTTTTAGTTTATAATAACCATAGACAATAGGGTTAATACTGTCTATCATAATAATTTGATTATTATTGTCATTTGTCTTCACTTTTATCAAGCTTTTACATTTAATATTACACATAATATTTTTTGTGTGAGGTAAATAAGTTAATAACAAGTGTGTAAGCTCACCGTGTTAACACAGGTGATCAGTGTGCTGTGTGAACATGCTGTCTTAAACATGGGGTAATAATCAACATAGGTACTGCAAATATATAAATAGTAACCCACAATCACAGATCAACATGGATACAGGTTTAAAACAAAAATGTAATACCTCTTGTACAATATTGATTCAAAATATTAAAATACAATTCAGTTTGTAGATTTAAAATATAACATACACACAGAATTTTAAAATTAAATTAAAATATTACATTATTATATTTATTATAGACATATAAAAAAGCAATAACGATCTTACGTTTATAAAAATAAATACATTAAATAAAAAAAAAAACCAAAACAAAACAAATTGATCATAAATGGTCACAACTCACAATAATGTTAGATTATGCATTTGGTATAAATATTATCAGTTAGATGGCTTAAAAATAATCTGAAAAAAATAACAATAAAAAATTAATAAATAAAAAAAAACAAACAAATTAATCATAAATGATCACAATAATGTTAGATTATACATTTGGTATAAATATAATCAGTTAGATGACGTAAAAATAATCTGTAATAATAACAATAAAAAAAAAAAATAAATAAATATATATCTACCAAAATATAATGTATTGAAAAGAAGCTGAATCAAAGGCGAGTACAATAAAATTGGTTATATATTTTTTTTTAAATACTTATAAATAAACTCAATAATGTTTATGTTGTATAGTTAATTTATAATGTATATATTTTAGTATACAAATATCACTATTTAATATTACGATCAGTTTATCATCATTTACTTACTATTTATTTATTATTTTTTTTTCCAACATATATTAATAGTTAATTCTATGTATTAGACACAAATATAAACAGATAGATGTCGTTAATGATGAAAAAAAATAAATAAAAAATGTAATGTGTGAACCCGAGTATACACATGATACAGAATGCATGATTTAGTGTGTGGACTCGTGTACTCTTATGGTGTTGTGGATTAATTTTTGAAAATTAAACATGGTTGATAATATTTATAAAATTATTGTTGATTAGTTTAATTTATAATGGCCATATGGTAGTGTACGAATACCACCTTTTAATATGACTCGTTTATCGTCATTTGCACTTAATACAATCTTTTTTATTGTTTTCGAATATACGTGATGTTTGTTCGACTGTATTAGATTCATATCACAGTGTCGCGGTCGTTATCGTTACGACCGCGGCTGCCTTTTCTCGTCCGCGATAACATCTAAACCACTTGCAGAGAGTCTTGGAGCGACTCCAGTCTTACGGTCTAAC
>NW_026083149.1:0-85575 GCF_020184175.1 Aphis gossypii
CAGTTACTACTTCTATTTATTTTGTAAATACACTGTATTTTTTTGATACTAGGCAGTAGTGATAAACCATTAACCACGGTCATCGGATAATGAGATAATTTTGTGTTATCGGCATAGAATAGCAATTGATTGGGATCGGAAGCGATAATTGACAGTAGCAGTCCAATTAGTTATAGGTACTTAATAATATAATCGTGTGTTATTTTAGGTACCTTGATAGAATCAGGTAATAAGATTATCACTGCTATACCTTAGGTCGAATGATATCGAATTTATTAAATAATAGGTATAATTTCTGGTCTTTATAACTCTTAAGTTTTATTGTGACCAGTGCCGCAATCAGTAATCACCTTATGGGGTGAACTGCGAGTGTTCGTGGGAAATGGGCATTATAAAATACATTAAGGGGCTTTTTGAATTCTTGAATTGAATAATAGCAAAAGACTTATCATATCTTAACCACGATATTTTCAACCAATTAATTTTATCTTTGTTCTCAACTGTGTTTCTATTAATAAGAGTACCTGAATATTTTCTTAAAATATTCTATATCCATAGCTTTTTAATGGAATTTTTCCTCTGAAATTCCAAACAAAGTTATTAAAGTCAATTGGTATTGGAATTTTGCAATCTGAAAGTGTTTTAGCTTTTTCAATTCTCGAGTGATCGGAGTCACACATAAAATGACTATAATCTGGAACAAGAAATTTCTGGTCCATGATTTGTAGAGTTGGATGTTTCTGGATTGCAAACATAAACATTGTAGCCACGTTAATGTCTCTGAATATATAATTAAAGTGTCAATAGAATTTGGTATTTTTTATGCTTTTATAAAATTGAACCAATATCATTAGATCCGCGGCCACCTAATCCTTCAAACCACTTGTAGCAATAAGATTAATTTGATCTAATATTCATAATTGTTTTGTTTTAAGTTCACAGCTGCATTTTATAAAAAAAAACTACATTTGTTTTTAGGTCAGGAATAGATACACTGTTGCAAATCAAATACAATTTTTTGATAGTTGTATTTCATAACGCTTTGTCTTCGTGTTTTAATTAATATACAGAATCAAATATGTTTTTATGAATATTATTTCTTTAAATAAGAAGTTATAATTCTTCCCCATTTAAATATTTGGATTTTATATTAAATTCATCACACATTTTGCAGGTATCAACATATGGCAATTTAAACTTTAATTCTATCTCTCCAAAAACAAATCAAAATACAGCCAATTTGATGGACAATCTTTACCATTACTTGCACATTGCTTTTACATAACTCGTACATTTTTTTTAATGTTTAAATTAGGTGACAAATATAATAAGCTAATGTTTTTCTAGAATAATGACTTTCTTATGCAGGAAAATTTTGATATGATAAAAAATGTTTTCTTTCTCTTCTTGCAGAAAAATGTGTGATGTGTGAGTACATCAACCTGATATTCCTGTGATTGAAGCTTTTTTTTTTGTATCATTTCATTAACTCTTCCACACCCTATTTCATAAATACTTTAAAACATTTTCAACTAGTTTCATACAAACCACTAATATTTTACATTAACTTGAAGATGATATTTCACTGTAATAAGTCTTTCATGTGTAGTTTGTGGTAGTGATTTTCTATTAAAAGTAGTTGTTCTTTTTTTATCTTATATTTAAATAGCATCCATTAAAATTTAGTCATAATTTGTAAAATTCCCTAACAATTAATTTTTGTAGTTCTTCAGAACAAAGTAATGTAGAACAACTTTTTTTACTATGCTAATGCTGTTGTGAGAAGCTTTTTTTTTACTATGGTTATACCTACATCAAACTAAATATTAATGATTCATACTAAAAATAATATATTAATATGTATGACCAATATTATTATGAACATTGAATATTTTATTATACTTACCATAATGATTTGTGTTATTTTTAGGAACAATATCTCTGCCTTTTGAACACAACTTCATCCACAAAATAAGCTTAACATTCTGTATAATAGTTTAAATGAAAAATATACATATTTTTATATGTTGCATCTCCTTTGCTTGCTGTTTTAAGCAAAGCTAATGCCATTATGCTTTTGGTTCTTGGAATTTTTCTTGATAACTTAACGATTAGGTATGTATTTTAAAAACAATCAATTTTCAGGCAACACTTCAATATTAATGTAGTTATCATATTGCTACGTGCTCTGATTTTTCATATATTAAATATAATATATATAGGTACCGAAACGTAGATCTTGATAGGCAATTATAGGCCTATAACCGAAAGCGGTGCAAGAGTAACTTTTCTTGGAAATTCTCACTAAACCGTTAATATTATATTATAATGCATAGTTGTATCGTCCCAGGGTCACAGCATCATCGCACTTACGTCTATAGCCGTACACCCAGGGACCTGTCCCTGATACGGCACTTCTGAAGAAAGGGAATTCCAGATAGGCACTTTTCAGATGTGATTTGCCAGAGTTGTCTCACGGACTTAAAATAATTTTCATCAGTTTAATAAAATTATAATTATTGTCAGACACTTAGAATAATTTTAAATAAAAAAAACTTAGAAAATATTTTGTCAACTTTTATTTTCAAATACTACCTCAATTCTACATCGCTACTGTTGTTCACAAGTGGTACGCTACAAAATTGGCGCAGTCAATTATCCAGTCGAAGTATTTTATTTTTCAAAAATTTTTTTTTTCCTTTCGAAATAAATCGATCGACTTCGAAAAATTCACAGAAACAACGAACCACAGTTAAGAAGACACTTGATCACTGTCAACTTCAGCGACTCGAAAAAAAGCTCCGTTACGACAACACTGCCACTTTTGAATTTTAATACCAAACCTGACCAAAACCGTTTTTCCTATACGCGTGCTGGAATAACGTTCCTCTAACACTGCCATTACCAAATATTCCAAAATCACCTGAAAAATGACTACCTAACCTATGTGTTACGTTAAAGTACTGATTATTAATCCAACATATTCTTATTACAAATATATTTATTATTAAAAAAAAAAAAAAACGAAATCAAGCGACATTACTACTTAGTTAATTAAATATATATATATATATATATACTACTTTATAAAATTAAGTCGCTTTTTTTTGTCAGGGCTAATCTCCGAAACTACTTATTCAATCGTCGTGCAATTTTTTTTAAATTAAAGAGAATGTCGGGGAGCGGGTTTATAGCATATATTATGGACCTAACTCCTGTGAGTTATAGATTTAGAGACAAAAACTGAGTTACATCTGTAGTAACCAGTGATAGTTACTGCACGCTTCTTTTACGACGAATGCACGTTCCGTCGTAGGTTGGAGAGTTGAGGTATATATAAGTTAACAATAAATTAATAAGACAATTGATACGTTTATTAACTTATAAAACAATAATGAAAAGGCTTTCGTTAGCGTAAGCACAAGTACTTAGCTACCGGAGAGCAAGTGACAACACTAACTTGGTCTAACTGACTCTTAGCTAACTCTAACTAACTCTAATTAAATCTATGATGAGAACTCATATTTATATGGAACATGCCGTGATGGAGAATCGGATGATCTACGTCTATGAAGTGGCGTGATGTGTCTAATCCAATCAGGAAACGGCATTAGTGGTCCGACTCGGTGGCGTGATATAGTCATAGGCCACTGGACTTCGGAACTACGTTTTTATACTAAAAACGTCGGTTTACTACATTCCTCCCCTATAAGACGATACTCCGTATCACATCGGGGTGGGGTACACGGAATACCTTGTCTTGATCTGAGGTGCGGATGGTAATGGAATAATGTCGTCCTTGATCGTTCCTGTGTTCGATTAGTTGCTGGAACGTCTTCGTTTGGTTCTGTCGGGTATGGTTCTTCGACTTGTACTGGAGTTTGAAAATGCCATAATTCTACTTCTGGATCTGTTGCGATATTTCGTCTGGATCTCCTGGTACTGCTTATTGTGCACCATGGTTGTTTTTCTGTGCATCTTATTATAGTTAGAACAATACAGATAATTGTTATTGTACTAATTACATATAATAAATAGTCGTGTCTGCGTTTACTATTTCGTATTTGTTCTGTCTTGGCATCTTTG
The DNA here is from genome assembly GCF_020184175.1 of Aphis gossypii. Taxonomy (NCBI): domain Eukaryota; kingdom Metazoa; phylum Arthropoda; class Insecta; order Hemiptera; family Aphididae; genus Aphis; species Aphis gossypii. The sequence goes on from NW_026083149.1 coordinate 4,087, forward strand.
ATCACCATTTCTTTAATTTCCGTTGTTGACTTAGCGACTATATTTAAATCGAACATCTGGTTGGTTCGAATATGCTTATTTTCCAAAATGTTAGTCGTTAACTTAGCATATCGATCTTCAGGTTCTTTAATTTGAGAATTTGGTACAAAATCAATTAGTTCGATATCTGTTTCGACTTTATGTGGAATCAATAGGTCGCGTGACGCATAGGCTTTACACGTTTCGTTTAAAGATAGTATACCTACTCCTTCTAGGAAATGATTTGTACTTCTCTTGTCTTGGTCGCATGTAATGAATATGGTTTCTCCTGGTGTAGCATAGATCCATTCGTTTTTGAACTTCAATTTGTGAAATAGATTTGCTCTCAACTGCACTTGCATGATTTCGCAACTGTCTGGAACCTCTTTTGGCTCTTGTAGTAAAAGCACCTCGCATATAGGACGTCCGCTTCTAGGATGTAAAGGATAAATTTCAGGACATAAAAGGAAATCGCCGGCATGTTTACAAAGGCTTTGGTCAATTTCATCATAGACTGAATACATTTCCTTAGATTTACTTACAGCTAAATACTTATAATTAGGTTTTATATAAACACAATTATTATTATTACAATCTGGTAAAGGTATTAGCTGAAAAAGTGTCAATTCGTATTGATACACTAAAGGTATATTTAAAATAAAAACAATTTTGTCATTTGAATAATATATCGTTATGTCTGATAGGGGTATCATTTCTTGTACATTACTTTCATTTAAATCTATGGGTAAGTCTGTACCACTTGGCATTCCTACCTTAATATTTAAAATGATACGTTAGAAAGCTTCTCATATCAGCTTCGGATGTCATATTTCGATATATCATACCTGATAACGAATCTACTAAATAATACTAATGATAATGATATGACTATGACTACTTATAACAAATAAATAAAAAAAAAAGTGGGCAAGTGAGTACCGCTCTGCTGTACATTAGGTGCCGTATGGATCATTATTATATATTATAGGAGTGTTAAATTTGAATCCAATGATAGTTATCATTGTATACGAAAAACGATTCTGAACGAAGATGATTTGTCAGTCTAGGATATAATTTCTAGTGGTTGGTGAAAAAGGTGGTTTAAAAAAACCAGCTTATATTAAAAAATATTGTGAAAATTAAATCACGTAAAGAAAACGCGAATCTTAATAACTGGTAAAATTTTCAAGTATCTACGACTTATACTTTTTGAATAATAACAAATATTTAAAATCGTTTGAGGATAAATCGTTATCGTTACGCTATTTCGTTAAAATTTAAAATTCAAACGCACTTAAAATTTTTCCTATAATGATGCTTCGAGTTTTCTCTATAGATACTTGAAGGTAAACTTATGGAAAACTTAGTGTTGTATTTTTAATCCTTAGTTATAAACACAAAAAATTTTATGATTTTTCAACTTCAAATATTTCGCAAATATTCATAATTTTGACGAATTTTCGTCAAAATTTGAACTTCAAATGCTAATAAAAAAAAATTGTGCCTATGTATTCTTATAATTTTTTAATCACTATAAGAATAACATATGAGGAACTTTGTATTAAATTTTCAAGTATTTTGATAGGGCCAAAAAAATTTTATCGACACTTCAAAAATATTTTTTCAGAAAAATTGAAAATTTCAGTTGTCTATAAATAGCTCAAAAAAAGTCAAAATATTTTGAAATTTAAATCACGTAAAGAAAACGCGAATCTTAATAACTGGTAAAATTTTCAAGTATCTACGACTTATACTTTTTGAATAATAACAAATATCAAAAATCGTTTGAGGCTAAACTGTTATTTAACGCGGTTTTTGTAAAAATTTAAATTTCAAACACTCATAAAAATTTTTTGTCTGAATCCGGTAGAGTTTTTTTTACAGATATTTGAAGAAAAATGTATGGAGAACCTTGTACCAAATTTTCAAAACTTAGTTATAAAAGAAAAAAATTTTATGATTTTTCAACTTCAAAATTACTTACAAATTTTCGCGTTTTCGACAGATTTCGTAAAAAAATGAACTAAAAACGCTTATAAAAAAAAATTGTGACTAACGATTTTTAATTTTTTTTAGCTACATTAAAAACAACTCATAAGGAACCTTGTATTAAATTTTCAAAACTTTTTGGTCATCCAAAAATTTTTTATCGACTCTTTAAAAAAAATTTCTCAAAAAAATCGAAAATTTCAGTGGTCTATAAATAACTGAAAAATAGTCAAAATTTTTTGAAAATTTAACTATATACGGATACCACTGACATTAACATTTGGTGAAAATTTCAAGTATTTTCAGTGATTGGTTTTTGAATTACAACCATAAAAAAAAATCGATTTGGTCGAAAACTGGTTTTGCGTAAAAATTGCCGTTTTTTCCGTCATTTTTTTTTGTTTTTCTCGATTTTTTTGAAAACTGTTGGAAAATGTTAACTTTTTACCTGTATAATGCACCAAGGATATTCACTTTTACATCGGAAACCACCCCCATTGTTTGAAATTGGAGCATTATTTCGACTAGTTATGCTGTACACAGACACAAAAAAAAAAAAAAAAAAAAAAAAAAAAAAAAAAACACACATCATTGTAAAATCAATACATTCATCACTTCGTTCAGAATCTAAAACTTAGAGGATCCTACAACTATATATATAATTAATATGTTATGACACCTGAAGTGTTCATAAATCGGTCTCGAAATATTTTTTTGTATTATTAATGTGGATCCTGTAGTCCTTCCTCCCTTTCTTTATTGTTATATTTTCATTGTCGTGAATCATTATCACCTCGTATGGCCCTGACCAATTAGAACATAATGCGTTTTTCTTGTTCTGTTCTTTTAGTAACACTTTATCTCCTACGTGTAATTCTAATATGTTTGCGTTTTGGTCATAATATTGCTTATTGGAATCTTTCTTTTTTATTAGATTTTCCCTTGCTATCTTATGTGTTTCCTGCATTATTCTTTTTAAATCTAACGCGTAATTATCATAATTATATTGTGGTTCAGTCGTTTGAAAAAAACGTGTCGAAATTATTGGTTTTTTCCCGATAACTAACTCGTACGGAGTATAATTCGTTGAAGTATGCACCGTGGTATTATAGCAAAACATAGCATAACTAATTAACGCGTCCCAATTATTATCTTTGTCTACGAAACTGCGTAAGTACGTTTTCAAAGTTAAATGTGATCGTTCCAAATAACCATTTGATTGAGGATGCCACGGAGTTGTTTTAGTTTTCCGATTTTCAATAATTTACAAACGTCTTTAAACAAATTTGATAAGAAAAATAAATAAATAAATAAATAAATAAGTAAATAAATAAATAAATCAGAAAAACGGCTACAAAGGTCTATTATACTATCACGTTCCTCGTTGTTAAGGTGTTCTGTTTTAATAGTTTCCTTAATTTTTCTAATTTTATTATCCGCGTATTTTTCTTCGTTAGCAATAAAAACACAATCATTAAAAGGTTCCCACTTTAGATTACTCGTGGTTAATTGATCGATTATAAATGGTTGCTCCGATATATTTACTATATTACTTATAATTTTATCGCCTTTTACTGGACTGATACTATTAGCTATAATTACGTCCTCGTTAATCTCGTATTTTTTTATCGTAATAAATTCGTGTTTAATTTGTTCGTCCGCTCTAATTTGTAAAACGCAGTTACTTCGCGGTGGAATAATTAACACGTTATTATCGATTTCTTTTTTTTTGGTATTATTAATATTTCCTTATCCCAATCTAATACGACTTTGTTTAATTTCAAAAATGTTATGCCTATTATACCTGCTTCAGGTATTGGAAAATCATCGTATACAATATCGAATTTAACTGTAAAAAGTTGTTTGTTAATGTAAATTGGAATTACCACAGATCCTACTGTTTCTACTGGACTTGTATTAATGCCCTTAATCTTTTTTTTATCGTTTTCGTTCACGATTATGTGACCTTTTAAACTTGAAATTTTTATAATGTTCATTTCTGAACCACTATCAATTAATAATTTAATTTCGTTTTTAACAAATTTATCCGAAAAACACGTAATATGTTCCTGGGTTATTGGTGTTATAATACGAACGTTACTTCCCGATTGTATTTCACTGATAGACCTATCGTGATTTTCCTGACTATTTCTTTCTACGGTTTCATCTTGTCCGTTACGTTTTAATTTACGACACTCACTTATATCGTGATTCTTTTTTCTACAATATTTACAGAATTTACTAGAATATTCGCGTTTAAACTCGGTCTTTGGACTTTGTCCATTATTCGGATTTTTGAAAGTAGCTAGCTTATGCTCGCTTGTTCTACATTCATTAGCATAATGACCAAATTTCTCACAACGATGGCATTTAATCGCGCTTTTATCTCTAGTGTTTTTTTTATCAACTTTATTTTTATAATTCGGTGTTTTGTTATACCCGTTCATGTTATTATAAAATTCTGTTGTTGTTTCCTCTTCCATTGCAATTAAAACGGCTTCTTCGAAACCTTGTATGTTACGCGCTTTTAATAATAAACCGATAGTTTGTGGGATACCCGCTATGAATACGCTTAGTGCGTGAGCTCGTACTGTTTGCGCTATTATTTCTGATTCTACTGCGTCCCTACCTACCGTTAACGCGTTCATTAATGCATGGGCTGTTTCTTCAATTCTAATAGAAAAATCTTTAACTGATTCTTTTGCGTTCTGACGCATTTGACTTAACTGTACTTGTAAGTAAGACACTGAATGTGTCGATCCAAAAACGGTTTTAAATATTTTTTTTAATTCATCCCAGGTAGTAATTTTTTTATACCTCACGGCCGATAATGCTTTACCCGTTAATTGTGCTAGCATCGCTTCTAATATATTAGGTTTAATAGTATCGGAAATATTATTAAAAATGAACTCGCATTTAGCCAAGAAAGAAACTAAATCAGACTCTGTTCCTCCCGAAAAAGCAGGAACCAATGCGGTTGCCCCTTGTAAATTTAATTTTTCTGGGTTAACCATTTTTATTTTAAATGTTTCCGGATTATATGATACTACTTGCCAATTTTTGGGATCTCTGTCGGACATACAATATACAATATATTATTCAAATGACTTACAGAGCTTGCATCTTTATCCGTGGGTCGTTTGAAAAGTTGACTTCCGTCCTTCTGGAATTTGATTTCTGTCCTCCCTGGACTAGACCGCTTGCTTGAATCCTCTCTGTTCTCCTTCCTGTCGTGAACTAGGTTTCGTCGGTGGGTCTCAAAGTACTTATTTTTTGATTTGACTCAAAAAAATTTCGTTTGATGAAGTATGATCCCACACCTGACACCAAATTTTATGTAGTAACCAGTGATAGTTACTGCACGCTTCTTTTACGACGAATGCACGTTCCGTCGTAGGTTGGAGAGTTGAGGTATATATAAGTTAACAATAAATTAATAAGACAATTGATACGTTTATTAACTTATAAAACAATAATGAAAAGGCTTTCGTTAGCGTAAGCACAAGTACTTAGCTACCGGAGAGCAAGTGACAACACTAACTTGGTCTAACTGACTCTTAGCTAACTCTAACTAACTCTAATTAAATCTATGATGAGAACTCATATTTATATGGAACATGCCGTGATGGAGAATCGGATGATCTACGTCTATGAAGTGGCGTGATGTGTCTAATCCAATCAGGAAACGGCATTAGTGGTCCGACTCGGTGGCGTGATATAGTCATAGGCCACTGGACTTCGGAACTACGTTTTTATACTAAAAACGTCGGTTTACTACACATCGGTGGCGCCCTCTAGCAGATAAAAATATAAATATAAATCTATTATATAAAAATAAGTCCGGTTTTCCTCCCTGACGCTATAACTCCAGAACGCACGAACCGATTTCCACGGTTTTGCATTCGTTGGAAAGGTCTTGGGCTCCGTGAGGTTTATAGCAAAGAAAATTCTGGAAAATTCAGGAAAAATTCAACAGAAAAGTGGGGAAATCGTTTTTCACATACAGCGCCATCTATTATACATAGCATGTACTTCAAACCAATAGCAACGGTGCGTGATAAAGTGTGTGACAGATAGTCATTATTCTCTGCTCAGTTAATTTCATTTAAGCTCAGTGTAAATTATGTGGATCGTGCATTTGAAGTTAAATTCAACACTCTGTCCATAGTCCAAAATGCCTAGAGAACGACGTGCGAACATCGGCCGCCGCACAAGACATGCAAGCCAGCAACAAGTCTATTCAAGGAACTTAAGAGAAGAAAGACAAAATATAATAAGAGAAAATGACCGATTGAGACATCGCGTGAGCACACGAAGATCATTGGCATCATACAATCGCTTGGCATTCCAATATGATTCCACTGCGAACTACAGTGATGATGAAAATTTGGATATTGGACGAATGACGACTATATGCCGATATTGCAATGCGGTAAAGTTCAAAAGAGAAACGGTTGGATTGTGCTGCGCAAGTGGAAAAGTCAAACTGGATCCATTACTTACACCACCACAGCCACTGAAAACATTGTTTGATGGAAGTGATCCCGATTCCAGCCATTTTCTTCAACACATCCTTGAATACAATAACTGCTTTCGCATGACTTCCTTTGGAGCTAATATCATTCGAGAAGGCGGCTTCATGCCGACTTGCAAGGTAAAAGATACAACACACATAACCAACACATAATTGCAACACATAACAACTTCATATACACCACACACTACACCATCACACGATTTACAATGTATTCATGAACAAATTTTAATGATTATTTGCAATTACAGATACAAGGTCAAATATATCATTTGCATGGTTCAATGGTGCCAACACCAGATGAACCGCATCAATTCCTGCAAATATATTTCATTTCGTCGATGGTGGATCAGCTGAACGTGCGGTGCAATATACAGGGAGCACAACAGTTACAGAGACGAATTATTGAACAGTTGCAAGCATTTTTTCACGCTAATAATGCTGTGGTTAATATGTTCAAAACAGCATTGGAACGAATGCCATCGGATACGCACAAATTTGTCATAAGAGCGGATTGTACTCCAACAGGTGAACATGTGCGAAGATTCAATGCACCCACCGTTAATGATGTTGCTGCAATTATTGTTGGCGATCCAACTAAATCACGAGACATTGTCGTTCAGCGAAGAAGCAATATCATGCATCGTGTAAACGAGACACATCGATTGTACGATGCGTTACAATATCCAATCATTTATTGGCAAGGGCAAGACGGATACGACATCACGTTGAAGATGGTCGATCCAATTACAGGTACAATATTCACACACTAATTATTTCCATTATTACTTTTATTGGTTTCCATTAACAATTCATTTAATTTTGCATTTTCAGGAGTATCAACGAATAATAAAAATCTAAGCGCAATGAATTACTATGCGTATCGTATGATGATTCGTACACATGAGGAGAATGTCATTCTGAAGTGCGGTCGGCTATTCCAGCAATTCGCTGTCGACATGTATGTCAAAGTCGAGACCGAACGTTTAGCGTTCATCAGATTCAATCAGCCAAAGCTACGATCTGAGGACTATATACACTTGCGTGATGCTATTCATTCAGATGGTGATGTTCAGAATATTGGACGACTGACGATTCTCCCATCAACTTATATCGGAAGCCCACGCCACATGCACGAATACGCTCAAGACGCTATGACGTACGTGCGAAATTATGGAACTCCGGATTTATTTATTACGGTCACATGCAATCCGAAGTGGACGGAAATTGAACGCGAGTTGGAACCGGGTCAAAAACCGCAAGATCGCCATGACATAATCGCCAGAGTATTTCAGCAAAAACTCAAGGTTATGATGGATGTGCTTACTAAGTATCGAGTTTTTGGTGACACACGTTGTTATATGTACTCGGTGGAATGGCAGAAGCGTGGACTACCGCATGCTCATATCCTAATTTGGTTGCTGAACAAATTACATTCAAATGAAGTGGATGACATCATATCAGCTGAAATTCCTGATCCAGTCACTGATCCCCGTCTACACGACATTGTGACGACACAGATGGTGCATGGACCGTGCGGTGCATTAAATCCATTATCGCCTTGCATGGCTGATGGAAAGTGCACAAAACGATATCCGCGACCGTTAGTTGCTGAAACAGTCACAGGGAACGATGGATATCCAGTTTATCGTCGGCGTTCAAAAGAAGATAACGGTCGAACTATCAAAGTTAAAGTTCAAAATCAAGAGATTGAGATCGGAAATGAATTCATTGTACCATATTGCCCGCTGCTATCACGAATTTTCGAAACACATGCAAACGTTGAGAGTTGTCATTCGGCCAAATCAATCAAATATTTGTGCAAGTACGTCACAAAAGGCAGCGACATGGCTGTGTTTGGTATTGCGTCGGAAAATGTGAATGACGAAATCAGCAACTTCCAAATGGGCAGATACGTCAGTACTAATGAAGCACTGTGGCGATTATTGTCATTTCAAATTCATGAAAGATATCCCACAGTTGTACATTTAGCAGTGCATTTGGAAAATGGCCAAAGAGTTTACTTCACTGAGGCTAATGCGGCACAACGAGCTGAGAGACCACCATCGACAACATTGACTAGCTTCTTTGCAATGTGTGAAGCAGATCCATTCGCAGCGACGCTGATGTACGTTGAAATGCCCAAGTATTACACTTGGAATCAATCAACAAAGAAATTCCAACGTCGCAAACAAGGAACCCCAGTTCCAGACTGGCCACAGGTGTTTTCAACTGATGCACTAGGTCGTATGTACACTGTTCATCCTAGAAACGATGAATGTTTTTATTTGCGACTGCTGTTAGTAAATGTACGTGGACCGAAATCATTTGCGCATTTGAAAACTGTGAATGGCCACCAATGCCAAACATATCGAGAAGCATGTCAACTATTGGGTTTGCTGGAGAACGATTCTCATTGGGATTTAACACTTGCAGATTCAACCACATGTTTTCCTTCACAACCAATTCAGTTATGGAACAAATACAAAGACGCCATATGTGAAGATATCTTGCATCGCTTGCGTATTCAAACGAATAATCCTGACATCCAAATAACCGATGAAATCTACAATGAAGGATTGATTCTGATTGAGGATCAATGCTTGACTATTGCAAACAAGCTACTGATTGAAGTAGGAATGATTGCGCCAAATCGATCGATGCACGATGCATTCAACCAAGAATTAAATCGAGAGCTGCAATACAATGTTGATACATTGCAGGAATTCGTTAGAAATAATGTTCCGTTGCTGAATGAACAGCAAAAACAAGTATACAAAACATTAATGCAAGCGGTGGACAATAATACTGGTGGTCTATTCTTCCTGGATGCACCTGGAGGAACAGGGAAAACATTTGTCATTTCATTGATTTTGGCCACTATTCGATCAAGATGTGACATAGCTTTGGCGTTAGCATCATCTGGAATTGCGGCGACTCTTCTAGATGGCGGTCGTACTGCACATTCTGCGCTTAAGTTGCCACTCAATTTAAACACAATTGATACTCCAACGTGCAATATTTCCCGATCCAGTGCAATGGGAAAATTGTTAATGCAATGCAAGCTCATTGTTTGGGATGAGTGCACAATGGCACATAAGAAATCACTTGAAGCACTTAACTTCACACTGAAGGATCTTCGGAGAAATAACAACATCTTTGGCGGCTTGATGATATTGTTGGCAGGCGATTTCAGGCAGACGTTGCCAGTAGTTCCCCGTGGAACGCCTGCAGATGAATTGAATGCTTGCCTAAAGGCATCACCTTTATGGAATAACGTAAAAACATTATCGCTAACCACTAATATGAGAGTTCAACTTCAAAATGATCAAAGTGCTGCACAATTTTCCAAACAATTGTTAGATCTTGGAAATGGAAAAGTCCCAGTTGATGCGACATCTGGATTAATTACTCTTACCAACGACTTTTGCCGATTTGTAGACACTCAATTAGTTCTTATTGAAAATGTTTTCCCAAACATTAGTGAGAATTATAAGAATTATGCTTGGTTAAGTCAACGAGCAATTCTTGCAGCAAAGAATAATGATGTCCACGCACTGAATTTCACCATTCAATCAAAAATTGCTGGCGATTTGGTGACATACAAATCCGTTGATTCAATAACAAATCCCGATGATGTAGTAAATTATCCAGGATTATACCAGGATTTCCACCACATAACTTGCAACTGAAAGTTGGTACAGTTATTTTGATACTGCGTAATTTGAATCCACCGCGACTTTGCAACGGTACTCGACTTTCGGTAAAGAGACTTATGCCGAATTTAATTGAGGCAACCATTATTAACGGAAAGTACGCAGGTGAAAATGTATGTATTCCTCGAATACCAATGATTCCGACTGATCTTCCGTTTGACTTCAAACGATTGCAATTCCCAGTTCGCCTTGCGTTCGCAATGACAATTAATAAGTCGCAAGGCCAATCGCTTAGTGTTTGCGGGATAAATTTGGAAAATCATTGTTTTTCACATGGACAGTTATACGTTGCGTGTTCACGAGTTGGGAAACCATCCGCTTTGTTTGTGTTAACGTCAGACCAAAAAACAAAAAATGTGGTTTACCAAAGAGCACTACAATGAAACAATTAAATAACACTTCATTTTAGTAGGTAATTGAAATGAATTTATTAGTGTTGTGAAATGAAATAAATATTTTCCTTTTCAAATATATAACAAAAAAAATTTTTTTTCTTTATCTTTTAATCACCAAACGAAATGTTACATAAAACGAATCTGGTGGCGAAACGGAGTTCGCCGGGTCTGCTAGTATAATATAAATAATAATACAAATATCGATAATAGCAGGGCTTGAAATCGATTAATATTGATAAAAATCGAAAAAAAAAATATTTTTATATTCTGGTTGATATACATTTTTTATTATAGATACTGAGAACTTTTAGAGTAACAAATATAATAGTTGGCACATTATTCATTTTGTTTTGAAACTTTATGGTTTTATGTTACCTATGTACTTTTTCAATTGTTAATAGAAGTTAATCATTTAAAGCCGTAATTGATTGTACTATTTATTAAATTATTTACTATTTATTTAATTGATTGTACTACTTTCATTTTTGAAATGCCTCGACGAAAGTTAAACATTGGTCGATCTCAGAATGATGCCAAAAGAAAGCGTGTAGTACGTAGAGAACGACAAACAAGCTATCTAGGTTTGACGCTCAATCACAAATGTACTATTCAGTTGATACAGTTTTAGAAAAAGAGGATGCAGTCCATTTCCCAACTGAATTTCTTAACTCTTTAACACCTCCTGGAGTCCCACCACATAAACTGATTTTAAAAATAGGGGCACCTATTATTTTAATGAGAAATTTGAGCCCACCCACACTTTGCAACGGTACAAGACTACAAATCAAAAAATTGAGAAGTTCATTACTCGAGTGCATAATATTAACAGGCTGTGGTTATGGAAAAACTGTTTTAATACCAAGAATACCATTTATACCCTCAGATTTACCTTTTAAGTTTAAACGTATTCAATTTCCCGTTAAATTAGCATTTGCAATGACTATAAATAAGGCACAGGGACAAACACTTAACGTTGCTGGAATTGACCTAAGCGTTCAATGTTTTTCTCACGGTCAACTATACGTCAAATGTGTTGTGCACATGTGTTTGTCTCAGATCCCTCCTTTGTGGACCATCAAAGCAATTACACCACGCAAATTGTAATTGTCACCATGTATTGTGATTTAATTTCTGATTTCACCAAGTTTCCATGCTATTTTACCAGCATAATTTTATTGAATATTACTTGGTGGCTGTGTGTTGTTGAAATTTTTTGAACATCTAAGACCTAAAAAGTATCATAAAAAAATAAATGTTAACTAATTGCAATCATTATAATACGATAATATTATTATTTTCGATTCTATCTTCGAAAGTACTAAATGATAAACTTCTTCTACATAAAGACCTAGCAGTAATGTTTGAAAATAACTTTAGTAAGAATATACATCTTATTACAAATTTAATTAAGAAGAATTCTGGCCAAAAAATTTAAAAAAAATATTGTGTAGAGCTTCGACAATTTGCTGTAACTTTGAATTTTTATTCACCGAGGGCATATGCTCATGTTCGTGATACATTTAATTCAATATTGCCTTATCCTCGCACTCTAAGTAAATGGTACAAGCAGGTAGACGCTCAACCTGGCTTGACTGTTGAAGTTTTAAATACATTGGCGATTGCTTCAAAAAATGCTTCCAAACCATTGTATTGTGCTCTTATGATGAATGAAATTTCTATAAGGAAACATGTTGAACGGGACGGGAATTATTATCATGGATGTGTTAATTTTGGTGCAGAACTTAATGGCGATGATTTTGATATGGCTACTGAATGCTTTTTTATAATGGTAGTTGGTGTTAATGTGTCCTGGAAGTTGCCAGTAGGTTATTTTTATTGTAATCACTTAAGCAGTGATCAAAAAAGTAAACTAATTAAACGCTGTATTAATGTAGTAAATGATACTGGGTAAATATTACAAGTTTAACCTTTGATGGTTGTTATGTCAATATTAGTATGGCAAAAGAGCTTAGCTGTAAATTAATTCTAAGGCCTGAACAATAAATTAGTTATTTTAATCTTAATGATTGTAATGTAAATATTATTTTAGGTCCTTCGCATATGATTAAGCTAGTTCGATACGCTTTGGGTGAAAAAAAAAATTATTGATTTAAATGGTGAAATTGTAGATTATAATTATATTAAAAAATTACTTATACTCCAAGAAAATGAGCATGCACATTTAGGAAATAAGTTGTAAAAAGAACATGTTTTTTATTTCAGAAAAAAAATGAAGGTGAAATTGGATACCCAACTTTTATCCCGTTCAGTTGCTAATTCAATGGAATTTTGCATGACAATTTTAAAATTAAAAGATTTTGAAAATTGTAGAGCCACTATTAATTTCACAAATATTTTTAATGATGCATTTGATATACTTAATTCTCGTTACGTCATTTTAAACAGTTTTAAAGGAGCTGTTAATAATCAAAACTATGATAAAATATTTTCATTTATTCAATTTTTTTTTTATTATGTCAATAATCTTAGATTAATTCATGGTAAATTAATATTGAAGTCTCAAAGAGCTACCAGATTTTTAGGATTTTTAGTATCTTTTTCATCATTAATGAATTTAAAAAAAAAGATTTCATTGATACAAACAAAATAGATTTTTTACCCTTTTATAAATTAAGCCAAGACCACCTGGAAATGTTTTTCGGTAATATAAGGTCTCAAGGTGGATATAATAATAATCCTACCGCCCGTCAATTCAAATCAGTATACAAAATAATAATGGTAAATTCCCAAATTTAAGATAGAGGATTTGGGAATTGTATTGCATTGGAAGATAATTCAATACTTAATTGTTCTTCTGTTTCTAATAATTCAATTAATATAATTAATGAAAAGAAACAAAATGAAACTGTATCATTAAGATCTTTTTATAATAAACTCACCATAATTAGAGGGCAATAATTTATACATTTTTTATTTTTACTTTTATGTATATTAATATATTTATTTGTATTTATTTTTTATTAATATATTTTATATTAATGTATATTAATTTGTATTTGACTTTTATGGTTTATTATGTGTATTATAAATATATTAAATTAAAATATTATTATTATTTTGTATTTATTTTATTATTATGATAATAATCTATGATGAATAAAATCAGGTGAAACAAAAATTCATAAAAATATATTTACTCCTCCTTATATGGTCACACTGCAATTTGCTGTTTTGATTGCTTCATATTGCTATGCATACGCAGATTGGTAAGGGGCCTTCTATATTACTCTATGGTCCATGTACATTGTTTTGCTGGGTTTTATGCCAATCATTTTTAAAACAAAATCTGCTGTTTGATCTTTTGATTTTTTTTTTCATTGAAAAAAGATTGTATGCTTTACTTTCTATAGTAGAAATATCCAAAATTAATTAAATGTAATCAGCAGCACAAGTATTATCTTGGTTTGTTTCGGAAACAAGAATCATTTTTTAATAATGCTACTGATGTAATATTTCCTTTTTGATTTAAATCAATTTTGTTAAATCCCGGTTGTTTATTTAAATGTGATTTAGATGAACGAATCTTTGTTATCGAATGATCTTAAATACTTCCTTTTTTTCCAATCTTCCACTGCCGATGATTATTTTACCAATGTTATTACAATCCAAACACAATCTTGCTTCACTACAACTTTCCTCAGTATTTTTCACAGCAACAGAACAGCCAAATAAATGCATTGACTTATTACACTTATTACAGCGATGAAGCCCAGTGTGTTCATCTCCACTACTACATGTTATACATAAAATCAAAACATTTTCATCATCTGACAACTCTTCAGGAGAAATATCACAAAATAGGTCTTATTTGCTACTTAACTTTTTAGTGGTAAGTTGTTCATCATGGTACTTACTTTTTTAATTTCTGTTTTTATTTAATAATGATAAATCACTCAATGGACTTTTAATTAGTAATTTTTTATTGCTTAATGCAATTAGAAGTAGATGATCACTTTGATAATATTTTAAAATATGCTCAACAAAACTGTCTACTCTAATAGGTTAGTTCATTTTTAAAAACTCTATTTTGTAAATGATTAAAATTACTTTTGCATCTACTACTCAAAGCTATTTCATCACCAAATCCAAAAATATTTACCATTATACTTGACCAATAAAGAAATAGTTTCATCATATTCATGATAATAGGTTCAAGTTCAGGTAGATATTGAGTATTGTCATACTTACCAATTATATTTTCTACTAGTGTGTCACATTTCTTGGAAATTTCTCTTGTCCAATCTTTAAAATATATTATTTTTACATTTTCTTCATTTCTATCTTCATCACATCTTTCTGGAATTTCGCGACCATAGTTTTCAATATTATTTATTATGTAATCAACAGTAGAACTAGCCGACATAATCAATGATTGTAAAAATTTTTTACTTTATGATCACTGCTCATGGAGTTTTTATTTGAACTTGTCGTCACCATAATCATTACTTGTATTTATACATGGCCTATCATATTTACTAAAGGCTATTATAAATATAGCCTCTAGTATTTTTTTTGCTTCGTCCACGTTTTTACAAAAAATTAAAAGACGCATTGCTCTACAAAATAGCTATTCTGTTCTAGGATATTTTGATGTTTTTAATGGTTGCCATTGAGTTATTAAATGAACAAAATGATTTACATCATTTCTTAAGAAACTGATTGGTATTATTTGCTCATTATTTGTTTTTTCTTTAAGAATTGTAAAACATATATTTAAGTATTTTTTCAAAGAATTATACTGAGTAAATGACTGAACAAGTGCAGACATCAAAGCAAGTGATTGGTCACTAATTACAACTTTAGGTAGTGTGACAGTGGTAGATCTCAACCAGCGTTTTAGCCACAATGATTTTGAAACATTATCGTGTTGTTCTGATAGCATCGATAATATTGTAAAACTTTTATTTTTTTGTTGCATGATGCCTTCGTACAAATAAATTGGTCCACTATCATGTTTCTGACCAATTCTCTTAATTTTTATACAGAAGGCCAGAAGAAGTGAGTAAATGTTTTGTAGAGGATTTAATGACAATACAACCGAATGACAAGCAAATACAATTATTTTGCGATTATATACTAAGCACTTATATATCAGCTGATGCTACATTTCCCCTGAATATTTTGTCCGCTTTTGCTACTACAACCGTGCGTACAACCAATAGTTGTGAATCGTATCATTCGCGATTATACCGACGCTTTTACAGTCCACATCCGAATATTTTTAACTTTATTGATGAATTGCTTGAAGTTCAGTCAGAGACACAAATAAAATTAAGAAGTAAAAATCAAAAAAAGAAAAGCACGCTAGATAAGGAACAAAACCTAAGGAAGCAAATGACCAATACACCAGTAATGTTATAACCCGATTTGAGTTTATTAAATCAATATCAATGAAGTTTTTACCAAGTAAATAATATACATATAATAATATAATGTAATGTTTAGTAATAACGACATTTATTTTATTTTTTTAATTAATTTGAATTTGTAATATTTTTAATCTATATAAATCTTAATATTATATTCTTATATAAATAATATTTACTTACATATTTTTCCCGGGACTCAATTCACCTAGCCCCCTTATTGTTGTCACCAAATGGCAAATACTGTAAATGACATTTTACAGTATTCTCCAATCCGCCATCAATTGTAAGTAAGTAATAATAGGTAGGTACTATTATTACTACTAACAATTAATTATATAGGTACAACTTAGGCCTTAGTTACAAAATATGAACCAAGATTTATTTTGTATTAATGGTACGGGTATTTTAGATTAGGTGTTTTAGCGTCTGTTCGAATTCATGTAGAACGAGTTATAGGTTTAACTCGTTCAAAATATACAATACTTAATGGCCCTGTTCAAATAAGTACCCTTAGACACCAAAGTGACAAATCATGTCCCCTTAATTCGATTGTCACTGTATATTGCTCTTTAATAAATGTATGTAGTTCAGTTGTACCTTTAGAATAAGTATATATATTTACATAATTTGTTTAAGCAATAAGCATACTTAGTTATAAGTATGAAATATTTATTTGTTTCTTTAACTAAAATAATAACATAAAATTGTTACATAAAAGACAATAGTTAAAATATTATCTACAGGTTGAACATTTCCAATTTTTGTTTGGTTTGCGCTTGATACTTAAACATGTATAATTAATGGTACTAAAGATTTAAACACCCTTCTTGAGAACACATTAACATTTTACCCCCTTTGTCTGTTTTACACATACAATAAGGATATATTTGTCCACTTAAAGACTGTTGATTTGTAGTTGAAACAAGAGTGTTGTCAGTATTTGAAGTAATAAATCTTCCCAGTAATTTAGGTAAAATAGCTTCATAAAAGAACCATTTTGATTAAATTATTATTTCATTACACAATTCATGATTTATATTGATGCGTTCTATGTGATAGCTGTTTGGTGACCAAATAACAAAATCCTGACGTTCATTGTGAGACTTGAAATATTGCATGGTCGACATGTAGTTTTATTGTGAATGGTAAGGTTCTTATTATTTTTAAATCTTTGACCGTACGGCTGCCCGAGGCATTCGGTCCCGATCTGTTTCCTGAATAATTTTGTTGGTTTCCTTTGTCACTTTCTTGTTGATTATTTTTTTTTCATCCGCTCCTTTTTTTTTTAAACATTTTTCTATTGAATGACCAGCTTTTTTACAATATGCGCATGCCTCTTGCTTTGTATTCGAGTGTTTTGGTTTACTACTATGCCCTGTATCTGTGTTACGATTTGCATTTCTACACTCGTTCGTATTATGGTTACTTTTTTGGCAGTTTTTGCAATATTTATTTGTGCTATAAGCATTAAATTTTGAAGTAAACGTTTTGTTTCTTTATTTGATAAAAATATTTTTTCTTCTTCTAGGCTTACTTTCATAGCGTCTTCTAAAGTAGGAGGATTTCTAGATTTTATGATGTTTCGAATGCTATCTGGTAATCCTTCAATGTAAGTAGTTAAAGTAGTCTCTTTGATATAGTCATGTACCGCTTTAGCTTCTGCTACAGTTCTCTTGTTTGTACTGACATTACAAAGTTCGTAAAATAACTTCTCTATTCTTGAATAATTTCTTTTGTTTGTTTAACATTTTTTTTAAGTTTTGTTTAGCACAGTTAAAATGGCATTGAGAGATCACAACTATGTTATTCCAGCCAATCATGAAGAAGTTCAAAATCTTAACCTCTTCCTACAAGACCACACCTACGCTCAACGTCCTACCATTCAGATTCATGAACAACAACAAGAAAGAGAACAAGAAGAAGATTAACCACAAGCAGTTGAACAATAAGAAGAAGATCAACCACAAGCAAAAGAAGAAGAAGAACCACAAGCAAGAACATATAGGACAATGGCAATCTCTGGCATTCGGTTAAACTCAAAATTTTATACTCATATACACACCTTACACATCATTACACTACATAGCTCACTTATATTTGCGCGGCGAACCTAACCGCTGCTAGTTGAACTATAACACTATTACACATAAAACATACCGGTCGGTTGGTGTTTGATATGGTGCGTGTTAACATTTTATTGATAGGGTGTGCTGCGCTTACCATTGTCCCCATGAAACTGTTGAAGAAGTTAATAAATAAATAATATTTTATAAAATTACCTTAAGATTAACTTACTACACATCATGTTATTTAAAATAAATGTATTACTTTTTACAAAGAACATCAATGCATTGAAGAACTCAAACAGTGATGAAACTGAAAAATTCTCAAATATTTTTATTTCATTATCTGATGTTTTGAATCGCAAATAATGCAGATATCTAGCGAAAGGCATTTGAAACAGTAATAAAGATAAGTTTATTCAACTATATTAATAAGCAATAATTGTACTTGTTGCTTCCTAACAATATATAACTTTGTGATGTTGCTAATAAATTAAGTTCACAACATATTAATTATAAAAATTCTATTATGAAAGTGAAGTGGCTGCAGATGCAATTTAATATTTGCAGCAAAAAGGTGAACCTACATTCCAGAAAAGTGATGCTACAATATATTTTATTAGACAAATTGATCGTGTATTTGATATCCTCTATACCATTAATACCATAATATCTGTTTTTAATGACACATCTGATTATTTAAAAAATTTAAAATGTGAGAATAATCTGTTAGTATTGGGTGGAAGGAAAAAGTTTATTTTAGGATTCATAGTAACTATGTCTAGTACCATAGAAATTGCATAGAAGCTTCTTTATAGATCTCAAAATCCTCTTAAATATGTTTTAACTTAGAAAACTTCACGAGACCATCTTGAACTTTTTTTGGAATGTATTTGAGCTAGGGTTGGGAACAATAGAAAATACCAATCTAAATAACTGGTAAAATTTTCAAATATCTACGACTTATGCTTTTTGAATAATAACGTTATTTTTATTTTTAAAATCGTTATCGTTAGGTACGCGATTTCGTAAAAATTTAAAATTCAAACGCACTTAAATTTTTTCTTATAATGATGCTTCGAGTTTTCTCTATAGATACTTGAAGGAAAACTTATTGTTGTATTTTCAATTCTTAGTTATTAACACCAAAAATTTTATGATTTTTCAACTTCAAAATTACTTGCAAATTTTCGCGTTTTCGACAGATTTCGTAAAAATTTAAACTATAAACGCTTATAAAAGAAAAATTTTGATTAACGATTTTTAATTTTTTCAAACTACAATAAGATCAACTCATAAGGAACTTTTTATTAAATTTTCAAGTTTTTTGACTCGGTCAAAAAATTTAATCGACTCTTCAAAAAATCGAAAATTTCTGTGGTCTATAAATAACTCAAAAAAAGTCAAAATTTTTTGAAAATTTGACTGTGTATAGATAATACTAACATAAACATTTAGTGAAAATTTCAAAAATTTACAATAATTAGTTTTTGAATTACAACCATATAAAAAAATCAATTTGGTCTAAAACTGGTTTTGCGTAAAAATTCCCGTTTTTCCTTAATTTTTTTTTTTTTGGTTTTTGCCGGTGCTTTTGAAAGTTATTGGCAATTTCAAAAAATGACCTGCACAATGCACCAACTATATTCACTTTTGAACCAGAAAAGCTACTGAAGTTGAAAATCGAAGGGTTATGTCTACACGTTCTCGTGTACACGGACACAAAAAAAACACACAACATTGTAAAATCAATACATTCATCACTCCGCTCAGAGTCTAAAAATATATTTATCAAGCTTTCACTAAATTTTTCAATTTTATTTTGTTTTTAGATTTAATGTTAAGGTCGTCGTACAGTTAATATTGGTTATTTATTTAAAAAAATTGCTGAAATCAACCATCAACCACATGGTTGTAATTTTAGTTATTTAATTTTGGTCGGAGAGCGAAAAAATGGATTTTTAAGTGAATTCTTGTTTACTTGTAATGTGTGTCAAAAACATGAAGTTATTCGATCTGAAAATTCAAATTCGTCGTTAATGGATGTCAACACAACGACAGTTACGGCAATTGTAAATTCGGGGCAAGGTTTTGCTCAACTGGAAACTTTTTCTGCTATTATAAATATGCCAAATATGTGCAATATGTTATACCAGAAACCACACGAGGATGTTCACAAGTTTACTAGTGAAACAGCTTGGGAGGCAATGTCATTAGTAGCAGAGGAAGAGGCTGAAATCGCAATAGCAAATGGTGATGTAAGAGAAGACGGTATTCTCATGATCACAGTCATTGCCGATGGTGCGTCGTCAAAAAGAATCTATAAGTCTAATTACAATGCTTTGTCAACGAGTTGTAAGTAACAATTCTTAAACTCATCAATTTACCTACAGTTAGACATTATTTACATAAAATATACTTCCATATATAGGGTTGTAGGGTTGTATTGTTGGTGAAAAACCAAAAATGTTCTTTTTTGGGAATAAGAAACAAGTATTGTTCGATTTGTGTAAACGCAAAGGCAAATTCCCGTGAACCTCCAATACACAAATATTACAAAAATTTGGAAGGTACATCAACGTCAATGGAATCGGACGTAATACTTGAAGGATATAGACAAAGTATTAATATGCATAATTTAATTTGCCATAAACTTATTGGAGATGGCGATAGTCCAGTCACCAAAAAATTAAGTATTGCTCAACCATATGGACCTAACTGTTAGATAAAAAAGATAGAGTGTAAAAACCACATTTTGCGAAATTATATCAGCAAAATAAACAACATGGCAGTCAAATGAAAAAGTTCCAGTGGTAAGGTTGTACCAAGGTTTTTGAGAAAACTTTTAAAAGATATTAAGCTTCGAATTAGGTGTTGATGTTTAGCAAATCAATAAATATTTTTCTCATAATAAATGTATTATTATAAATAATAATAATAATATATTTAATTACTCCTCAATAACTTTGTATTTTTTTTTTCTGAGATATGGAATAACAAAAACAATTGAACATTGGTAAAATAATGAAAATTTAACTCACAATCAAAAGGCTAAATTATTAAAAAAAGACATTGACAACGGGCCATATCATATGTTTGGGTGTCACAACAATTGCCATCCGTACAAAATTATTATATATTAATATTATTATATATTAATATATTATTATTAAACGTGCGTAATAACAACGTTCGTTAAAAAGGAGGCTGTCGTTGTGTTCGCGCTTCGTTTTTAGTATGGTGCAAGTTGCGTTGACCCGGAGTGGAACAAAGAAGAGATGACCAGGTCAGACGTATCTCGTTTTTTTTTATTATAATATTATTATTTGTTATTGATAACAATTGTTATCAGGCATATTATGCCGTAATTATTAGTATCATATTTATTAATATTTGTATTTGTTAGGACTGCAATGTGCTCTGATACTTATATTAAATATAATATATAAATTACTATATACCGTAGCCATTAATAACCTAAACATTGGGGGCATAACAAACATCCTTATAATTATGCTAAGGGTGAGCAGCCAAGCAAGTAATGATCGAGTATAATAAACTAGGACCGGACCTAAAAACAAAGGTAAAATCCAATTAAAAGTATCATCGCCCGTATGCTTTCTACCCGCTAGAAAATAATGACAAATAATCATAATGACTATGTGATTGCTATCCGGTGACATATTATGGATACGTAATTACCACCCGATAGAATATACTAGGTGCATAATCACTCACCCGAAAGAATATTATAGGCACATAATTGACACACGGCGTCACGCGTATGACGCAAAGCGTGGGTAGAAGCGGATGCACGTGCAGATGACCATCAGGGACCTGAAGGTACCGCGGGAGTCCCTGGATGATATATAAGGGGGCCCAGATTAGGCACATTTTAGACGTGATCCATCAGAGTTAGAGCGAGCACCTTCACGTCACTCAGTTCAATATTTATGTCTCCTGGACTTAGAATATTTTTCACAAGTTTAATTTATTCAATTATTTGGACTTAGAATAATTTTCAATAAAAAAAAACACTTAGAAATATTTCGAGTCTTCATTTTTTACAAACAAACCATTCGATACTACATCATTCTACTGCTTGTACGTGGCACGTTGCAGGACTAACATAACTTTAAGTCCTATCTATTATTTCATTTATGATTCTTTGGTTATTCAATACATTTTATACAGTCCATTTATTAAATATTTGTTATTTGTTATTATAATAATTACATGGGTAGCACCCAGCCTAGAACGTCGAGTCATTAATCGTGTTCGCTTGAACCGAATTTCGCGACAAAACAGCTTGAAATTATAACTGTGTCAATGTAATCCACAGGGTAAATGTGATACTTGGCATACTGAACGAAAACATCGGCTGACTGCTTCTAACTTTGGTAGAGTATGAAAACTCAGAAAAAAATACTCCTCGTACTAATACAGTCAAATATATATTGTACGCAGAAGATTTTATGTTGAAGACTTCAGCAATGACGTAAGCTAGAAATATTGTATATAACATAATTAATTTGTTACTATTTTGTTTTGTTTATCAATAGATATGGAATACAATATGAACTAATGTCTAAGGTAGCATTTGAAACTTTATTCGCTGTTAAAGTTTTACCAGCCGGTTTATTTATATTTGAACAATACAATTTTTTAACAGCTTCTCCTGATGGATGGTGGGAGAAAATGAAATAGTTGAAATAAAATACCCACATAACAGTAAAGATATTAAACCTCTCCAAGTAGTTGTGGCTAAAAAAATTAAATTTTTAAATATTTGTAATAATGGTGATCTGCAGTTGAGCAAAAATCATAATTATTACTACCAGGTTCAGGGTCAATTAAAAGTAGCCAATAAATCATCCTGTTATTTTATAGTTTTGACTCCAAAAGGTAATGAAATAACCACTGAGATAGATAAGAATATACTGGAGCGCGGACTCGCCTATGATTGTATGTTACGAAAAACGGGCCGACTTATTTTTCGTTACCCCCACTCCTGTATAGCAAGAAATTGAACTGCCATACCAATAACATTGAAAGACTACACATTTTAACTTGACACAACTCTGGGATAAATGGTCATATTACGTTAACTTTGGTATCATAATTTTTGCTTTTATGTGTACTTCAAACTTGTATTTACAAAAAATTAAAATTAAAACTCTGAACATTTTTATTTATTTTTGTAATAACTCAGGTTTTTTGAGTGGGAATCTAGATATTAAAATTAGGGTTTTAATTAGATACTAATTTAT
This sequence comes from Aphis gossypii, assembly GCF_020184175.1. Classification (NCBI taxonomy): domain Eukaryota; kingdom Metazoa; phylum Arthropoda; class Insecta; order Hemiptera; family Aphididae; genus Aphis; species Aphis gossypii. Next base: position 27,462 of record NW_026083149.1, read on the forward strand.
ATTTTATTACAACAGTTATAGAATCTATTAATTGCAATGAACAGCATGATTTTAAATTAAAAAATTAAAAATATATTTATCAAGACTACCTAAATTAAATTAAAAATATAATAATTAGATAATATATTATTCACCTATGGAATTGAATAGATTTTAATTTTCTTTCCTTGTTCCAACTCTTTGTACATCCAAAGGCTGAACATGACAAAACCATTTTTATATTAACTCTTAAATTACTTAATATAATTAATAAAATGTTACTAATGTAAATACACAAAACAAAAATAGTGAATACTATGCATGAGATAAGCGTATTAGATTTTCTAATAGTATTCTAATATTTCTAATAGTTAGCCAGCACAACATCAGAAAACATTAAAACAATGCCTTTATTATGATAATTATTTTTATTTATTTCAATTATTTGAAATTTTTTACCACCTTTAAACATTTTTTAAAATTATATACAAATGACATCTATTTTATTTTATGTTATTTTTATTATGATTAATCTCTTATAGATACTTCAAATGTATAATTTATACCTATAGTTTAAAATATTTGGTGTATTATTTTATTAAATATTATTACGATAGAAAAGTATATGCAAATTATTAAACGAATATTTTATATAATATATATTATAAATACCTATGTCAAAAAAAGTGTTACATAATTAAATTGATGTAAAGGTACATTATAAAATTTAAAAAAAATGTATTTAGTTGATACTGGGCTTTTTTTTCCAAGATTCATTATAAATAATATAAATTATAAATTATAATATGGTATCGCGTGACGAGTATTATACTATTTATACTACAGCATGGACAATTTTGTTTTTAATAAAAATGTTGTTCAGAGTTTTTATTTTTATTTTTTGTAAATACAAGTTTGAAGTACATATAAAAAAAAAAATTTGATACCAAAGTTCACGTAATACGACCATTTATCCCAGAGTTGTGTCAAGTTAAAATGTGTAGTCTTTCAATGTTATTGGTATGGAAGTTCAATTTCTTGCCATACAGGAGTGGGGGTAATGAAAAATACGTCGGCCCGTTTTTACATCATAGTCCTCGCTCCAGTATATTCTTATCTATCTCAGTGGAAATAACTAATAACAATATGCGACACTTATATCATAGTCGGGATTTTGAACGCCTCCCAGTATAGTCGTATTACAGATAGTACCACAGACTAAGATATACCAAGGTATATCTTAGTCCGTGGTTAGTACGTACAAGCTACAGATATATTTTAATTCAATATGTTTGTAAAAATAATAAAGCGTAATGACGACTTCTGGAAGAATAAAATGGAAAAACAATTGATCGAATTTTATAACAGTAATTTATTATTAGAAATTGTAAACCCTAAAATTTTAAATAAATGAGATTTACAAGCAATTTTTATTTTATCATTATTATTGTAATTAGTTATACATTAACTATGTATTATCATGACGTATAGACGTACAGTTTATATTTTATTATTTGCGTAGGTATTATTGACATAAATGTATACATTAGGTAGTAGGACAGCTATTTTATTTGTAACTGATAAAGGATAAATGGGTATTTGTCGCACCACGTTGTCAAAAGCATGTTATTTATAAATAATTAAATAGGATTATTTATTTCTTTAGGCAATATACCGGTTGTGCGCGGTGTCACAACGCACACGCAGATAAAGATATTTACGCACACGCTTGCACAAGTCAGTGTTTGTTTTCGTTGTTTTCGATCATAATTTATCAAAGCACTATTTAAATACTTTTACAGGAAAAACACTCTCGCCCTGTAGAATTTTGTTAATTTTTTTTTTCATCTAAAATAAGAGATCATTTTGCAGGTTGGATCAAAGCCGAATTTTTCATTTTACTTTTAATAATGCTTGAAAACGATTTTGAAAATTAACAAATATTTTGAATTATTTAAATGCAAATTATAGCTTATATAATAATGTTATCAAAAATCGAGCTTTGATCCGACCTACAAAATGTTCTCTTATTTAAAATGAAAAAAAAAATAACAAAATCCGACTATTCCACAGGGCGTGAGAGTTTTTCCTGTAAGACGTGTGTTTTTACTAAAAACGCAGCGGTTCCGACCCCCTTAATGTAAGGAAATTGAAATTGTTTGTTGTGCCCAGTTTTTTTTTTTTTTGCTGGTTGTTTGAACGCGGAACGGATGTGCCGCCCAACGCACGGACGCTCCAAGTTGCGCGGCAGATGTCGAAGCTCCCAGTGACGCTTTCCCTCCCCCACCATTCAGCGCTGCTGGTAAACCAACCGGTGAGCTGCCATAGCCCATCATTCGCGTTGAATTCGCGGAGGCCCGAGTTGTGTACTCCAACCACGGGGTCAGCGGGCTGTTTGGTTTGCGTCTGTCAAATGTAATACCACAGATTATATGAAAACAGATAGTGCACTTCCTATAACGCAATGCAAAAAATGAATACGGTGTTCTAATTGGTTTCCGCCCAAATCAGTGTTACCACAAATACCAATGCTAATTTATTTGATATACATTCATACAATATTTTTGAAATTTGGATAACTTTTATACGTTTTATACGTAGGTATTTCATTTTTTGTCATAAGTTCTTCCAAACCAAAATATATGTTATTCCTGATTTCACTAAAATCTTTTTGTTTGTTGTGTAATCTTTTTGTGTTATTACACACCGAATGAACAAAAAATGTATTCAAAAAATTAATTTTGAGTCATTTCAATATACTAATATTTGAAATTACTTTATTATTAGGTTTTACGTGGTTTATAAACAATAACATTAAAAGTAAATACGATAGGTAAATTCTGATTCCCCCAAAATGTTGAGTAAACATTTCCATAAAATTTCTTTGGAAAAAACACCAAATTAAGCATGTAAAAACATATATTTTTCATAAAAGATTACAATAATATAAAAAATACACAGTGAATTAAAATATAATACATAACAATAATAGACATAAATCTTAAAAATTAATGCTTCATAATTTATAAAACAATATGAAGTTTTTAAACAATATAAGAAAAGTGAAAATTAATAAAAATTAAAATTATTTAAATCTTAATTGTACAAGTAATTAATTAGCGTCATTTTGTTTGTCATATTGCATAAATCAAATCCTACATAAAGAGTATTAAATTTACAAAAATGTTTTTTTAATTAAATACAATTTAAATTACCTAATATTATTAATCTTGTATGGTAAGTACTTATTTATCTATAGATGATTTAATATAGATAATTTTCTATTCTTTTTTATTTTTTCAGATATTAAATTTCTATTTAAAAATTTAATAGCAGCGTGTATTCTAAATCTAATAAAATAATTAATTAAATACTCTTTATCAAACAGTGGACATGGATGATTATATACAATATTAGTCATACTTAACTTTAATTTAATACCAACTTCTTTTTCCATAGCTACTTGAGGAAACCTACTTATAAAAATGTTTTCTAACTCATTTACATATTCATAAAATGCATGTTCTGGCATCATTAAATTCCCAAAAATGGATTTTTCTGCATTTTCATATGCCTTAAAATAACACAGTAAAAAAGAATCATCAATTTTTTTTTGTGTTTTTGCATAGTAAATACAAATATTGCAAGTATGCTTTTCTATACATTTTTTCATGAGAAACCCAAAGACATATATAAAAGCATTTTTTTCTGGTAATGATAAATTCCTATAATCTAGTGTATCAACTGTATTTCCCTCCGTGACAACTATCTCCTTTGAATGTCATTGTTCTATCAGGTGTACACTTAAAAAAGAGACCGAATTCATCTGGATTGAAAATGTCGTTAGAGACGTATTCTTTTAACAAACTCTGCAGTACATTTGTTCGGTAATGTTCACAGTCAACTTCAGACACCGCAGCACTCTCAACTGATATGATTTTTTCTACAATTCTGTTCTTTGATTTAAATTTTTCCAGCCAACCCGAACTAGCTTGAAAGGTGAGACCTTAAGTTTTTGCAAGCTCTGTAACTTTTTCTTGAATTAACGGTCCTGAAATGGGTAAATTATAATCTCTTACTCGCTTCATCTATTCCGTCATAGTATGCTCAATTTCTGGGAAACTTGATGCTTTAAATCTCTTTCGGCGTGGTAAACATGGGGGTTCTTCAACTGCTTTGAGAATTTTATCTATATCCTTCAATACAGTCGATAAAGTACTAGCAGGAATACCGAATTCACTCGCGATATCTTTTTTTCGTTTCACTCCTTTTTTGACTTCGTCAATAATTTTTATTTTATCAACGACAGTTAGAGACTTTAAACAACGTTTTTTCATCTCGACTTCAGAAAATCACAAGATAAACTGAACATTTGCTGTATGGGAGGAAATGCAGGATAGCTAATCGCTACTGTTCTAAAAAATAGAATATTTGTTGTAAGGAAATGGGAAATTGATATAGAATTCCTTGTATCATTATTCATTGAAATATATTAAAATATTGGATAATTGCTTTTTCTGTCACGGCCCCAAACCGGTATAAGAATTGCAGTCAGTAATAATAATAAAACTTTAGTCACCGAAAATTCCTATACCATTGGCTATCTGTCTATTCTATAATCAATGGTAATAACTAATAGGTTAGGACTGCAGTGACAGTTGTTGTTGTTTTTTTACATCTAAAATTGTACTACATAAGCACCTTCTCTTACGACCAATAGGAGCGAATCATCAGTGAAAAATGTTACAAAAATGGGGAAAATAAATAATAACAAAAAAATTGTTACCATGATTACCGAAAATAAAATAGTAATAATAATAGTAATAGTAGTCATCGGTATTTTTATTTTTCATTGTATTTTTTTTTAATTTTCCGTGCAATTTTCTTAACTTTTTCTTACATAAGAACCTTCTCCTGGAAATTACGACCAAAAAAAATAAGAATGAGCGAAATCGATCCAGCCGTTCTCAATTGATGAAATGTTATACATTTTTGTCTCTATTTTTATATATATAGAAGATAGAAGATAGATAGATTATTGTGAACTAAAAAAAAATTCACTCAACAAATTTCAAATTTTCAAACTAAAATAACTATAGAAACCACAGATTATATTGATTGTACATCGAGCTGATGTTTAGATGTCTACGTATACCATAGAGTAAATAAAGACAATGGTATCGAGTTCAAATCCCAGACATCAATGAATAGATTTTGCACTTTTTCTACTTATTCGGTTGACTTATTAAAAATTTTCTTTCGTAAAAACCTTCTCCAGACAATAACAAATACTACTAAAAAATAATTAGCGAAATCGGTTCAGCTGTTCTCAATTGATGAATTTTTATACATTTTTGTCTCCATTTTTATATATAAAGATTTTTAATTTCTTTTTTACTATGACAACGATTTAAGTTTGTATGTCTATTTGCATACATTTTTAAAAACATTTTAAATAAATGATTTATTTTATTTAAATGGTTGCCATCGACTACCAAAAATAATTTAGTTGACTATTTGCTGGATAGATGGCGCTTCTGTAATTTCATCACCACCTCGTCATATTTCTCTAACCCGATAACTTTCTCAAATTTTTCGTCCGTAAGAACCTTCTCCTGGCAATTACGACCCAAACAAAAAAATAATGAGCGAAATCGGTCCAGGCGTTGTTGAGTTATGCGCTTACCAACACATTTTGCGATTCATTTTTATATATAAGATTAATACAGGTATGTGAGGACAAGAGAGTATGGAATATTTTATTAGTAAAATAATTTAATATTTTAAGCAGAAACATACGTCCCTTTGCTAAAAGTCAAAACTCGGTGTCTCTTCGATAAGTCGTGTTTAAGAATACACAAGCAGTCTTTTTGGGACCCTTCGTATGAAAGAGTCATAAACCAACTCTTTTATGACAATCATATACAAGGGAGACCGAGACAAGGTTAGGTTGCAGACGGTTAGGGATATCGATGCCATTTAGAGGCCGGTCGTAACACCACTCAAAATCTATTTTATATAAAGCTTATAATATTTGTATTCGTGAAAGACTTATTTTAACAAAGGTAAATCATACTTGAAACACTACGACGTACTCATTTCATACGTTGATGATTATATCAACCTAGTCGAGACGCAACAATATACATATGTATAGATACAATTATTATATCCGTGTTGTGTGTGTCATTTTTATTATATAGCAGCTGGCCAGCCGAGCACCGACAATATTGTGAGTTTTTATTTAATTTATTATTATTCATATTTATACTATTTTTTATTATTTATATTGGTTGCGCCAACCCGACATTTTAAATTATATATATTCTTTTTTCCTTGTTGGGCCAAAAGGGCCGTAGATATTATCTTATTACTATTTATTATATTTTTTACCAGCATTTACATTGAGTTACCATTTATTAAGTTACCTTTCTATTATTAGTTTTTAAGCACACACACACATATATACACACGTATACACACCACCACATACTAGCACTCACAGGTCTTGCTCGGCGAACCTGGAGTGCTATACCTGTATACACAGAATTTACACAAATCGGTCGGTGTGTGCGTGCAGCACACGAAGCGTTTTGGAGACCGGGCGCGCGTATTATTATTATATGCTCCCGACCCGTACACCGCTAATTACTTTTCTTACCAACCACCAGATGACGACGGACGACACCGACGTGCGATAACCGCACGCGGACCAACCGACCCGCCGACACCGCGAACCGGACCTAGGCTAGCCAGTCTTGTGATCCGCGCCTTACAGCACACAACCCGGTTCACCATTTGATTCCACCTTTTTTTTCCCTTTTGTTTTTTCATCGCCACTATTATTTTTTTATTTTTTATTTTTTGGTTGATTCACCTAACCCTTCGTTGTTCGCTTTGCTTACAAATAAACATTTCACACAAGCCAACAACCAGTGTTAGTTTTTTTTTATTGTTCCCCTCACCACTCGATCCACACACTCGTGACGCCGTGCCCGCACCAGGACCCACGTCAAAATTGGCTCCCCGTACAGGAATCACTGGTAAGTGAAACATTTATTACTTTACCCTAACTACCACCAGTAACTCCCCATTGTGCGACTTGCGAAACCTTCCCCGGCAACGCACGACAAAAACGTGGTTTGCAGGCTATAACCGAAAAACCCGCGTTACGTAACATAACCACAAAGAATGTAACGATAGCCGCGCCGCCTGACTTACAGACGCACCGATCTCACCGCCCACGACACTGCAAACACACGGGGATTAGGACAGGTAGGAACGCTACAGCGCGACACGGTCATAAACACCACCGCAAGCACCACCACCCACCCAGCGTCACCTCGCAAGTACCCGGGAAAAGCCCACCACGAAACCGGACCACCGCCGCCGCCGCCGTCCCGAATCGCGATAGTCGACATGAATACACAAACACGCACAGCCGCGACTATACATTACGGAAACCGGTTATTGTGATCACCCGTCTAGCACAACAACAACGGTCAACGACCCAGTGACCTTCATTAATAATAGATATCGATACGCGATCAGCACAGATCGAAAGAACGCGATATCCGTTCTGCCGATAACATCGACACTTGTAATTTTCTTTTTTGAACGTAACACCGGACCACCGGACGTAATGGCAGGAAAATTTTTGAGTAAGTTGACCGCAGCGGAACTAAAGTACGAGTGCAGGCAACGTGGACTATCGGAAGGAGGCACAAAAGATGCGCTCGAAATCCGGTTAGCAGACCACCTCACGGGAATGGGGATACAGGCAAACTCCGTCCGGTTCCCCTCTATGGAAACCGATGGGATAACCGGGACCGAGATGGACATTAACCCGGCACACAACGTCGGGCAAACCGAGTCGGACACGGACAACCGTACCTCCACCCCCGTATCAACAAGCACGACCAACACCAAACCCACATACACCACACCCATACACACAGCACAACATGCCACGGATTTAATACTATCAGCCCGTGGTATACTAAAAGGGGTACGAGAAACGGCGCAAAGCGCGCCGCACACGGCCGGGTTGGACGCACGGCTAACCATGCTCGAGGACTACATGGCCCGCTTTGCCGAAGACCAACGTCGCATAGCGGAGACAATGCGTCGCCTAGAGATGGTTATGTCTCGTCTGACACCGGAAACGCAACCGGACGCACCCGCACTGACTCGTCCCCAGCGCGCAACGTTATCTGGGCAACACCGAAGCACACCGGAGGACCCGCCCATAGATAACACACACCACTACACACATTCTGACACACACCGAACATCACGGACTGCGGAGCGAGAGGACCCGCGTCACGCGAATCACCATCCGCGGCAACCACCGCGCATACCGCAACGTCCACTTCGATAACACATCGTCCACTACACACACCACCGCCACCACAGCAGTCGTTTATACCGTATGACGAAATACGCACAATGAGGTACTCACTGCCGGAGTTCCACGGAGTTCCACGGAATGACACCCGAGGACCCGGTACGGTTTATACATAGGGCCGAAGCCACACTGTATAATACGCAGATAGAACGGATGGGCTGGACGAGCATTATCGAACCGCAGTTAAAAGGTGCAGCCGGAACATGGTGGAACACCGTCAGGTTACTGGACTACACCTGGGACGAATTTCGTGCGAATTTTCTAAAAAATTCAACAACATGACAATTCAGTCCCGGCTGCAGGAGGAGGTAATGACCGTCCGGCAATTACCAACGCAGTCGCTAACGGACTTCATTTCACACAAACACCAATTAACGCGTCGTATCAATAACGGACAAGTACCGGTGCTAGCTGAACCACAGCTAGTACATACGATAGTTGGACTAACGTGAAAGGAATACCGTACGCACATTTTACTGCAACGTCCCACCACATTCGCGGACCTAAGCCTAATAGCGGAAATCATTGATACACCAGATGATCCGCCCACACCGATATCACCAGCAGCGTTATACACAAAACTCGGACGGTCGCGTACACCACAGCCACTACGGCAGCCGCGAACGCGTGACAACACGCCTGGCAGACCGCTACCGCGCGACCGGCGCAGGCACTGTGGCGGTACGCACTGGAATAGCGACTGTCCCGGAAACGCACCGGCTTCGGGAAACGCCAGATGAGTAGGCGGACTTTTGTCCGCACCGCCGCCTCACACACACACTCACACAACCACACCCACACAAACAATGATCGGCAACACTGACGGGGATATAACCTTCAGACGCACATCGACACGCTCGGCGTCATCGAATATATCACCAGCCAACACACACAAAAATTCTGTAAGTAGTAGGCATCATCACCACACACAACGACCCCTTCTACGGAATTTTCACGTGCGCCGTCGGAATGTGTGCGTAGTTCAGAGGTAACCGGAACGGACGCCCTGGTAATGGCGGTACACACCGCCACCAGGGACACCGATTTCGCGGTTGAGAACCAGTTATCCAGCTACAGCACACACCCGTCGTAGAATGATGCTAAACGAACACGCCTCGACAAAATTCCGACCCCCGCGGTTGAACTCGAATTTAGCTCAGGCTTCGTAACAGCACTACTCGACTCACAGGCACAGAAATCATACATAAGCCCGAACATTGCACACGCACATGGCACACCCCCACCACGGACAACCCATACACGTACGGATGGCGGACGGACACACCACAGTAACAAGTGGTACCTCCACATTCGAAGCCGGATTAAGCGACCTAACGGTCACTTTCACCGCAGCAATAATGGACACATTATACTGCGACGTGCTCCTAGGACACGACTTCCTCGTAGACAACGAAGTCACCTGGGACTACACGACGAGCACTGTACATTTAGGTACACATAGGAGGACATCGGTGTGCTGGAAAGGCCGGACAACCACCCCCCGCCTGACAGCAGATATCGATAAATTAACAATACACGGTGACCCACACACACGCGCGAAAATAACCGAAGTAGTTCGCGGCTACCCGGACGTTTTCAGCGGTAGGGTAGGCCCACCAGATTAATCGAACACGACATCCTCCTTAAGAACCAAACACCAATAGCGCTAAAACCATATACCTATCCTCACGCGAAACAAGTAGAAATAGACACCATGGTACGGGATATGGAGCAACAGGGACTTGTGGAGCAAAGCACCTCCCCGTGGCGGCACCCGTCGTCTTAGCGAAAAAGAAAGACGAAACGCACCGACTGTGCATCGACTATAGACGGCTCAATGACGTCACTGAGTCCGACGCGTACCCGATGCCCGACCTCAATACGTTAATACGGCAAATGCGAGGCGCGAAAATTTTTAGCATTTTAGACCTTAAGTCAGGATTCTGGCAAGTACCACTTAACCCAAATGCGTGAAAATACACGGCATTCCGGACACGTCGGGGTCTATACCAGTTCCGAGTCCTCCACTTCGGCCTCAAAAACAGCCCCATGACCTTTATACGACTTATGAACGAAGTTCTGAGGGGATATCTGGACAAGTTCGTCCGCGTCCACTTAGGCGACATATTGGTGTTTTCAAACACCACGGACGAACACCAGTGTCACCTAGACAAAGTTTTAAAGCTTCTACAGAGATACGGGCTAACTTGCAACACCGAAAAATGCACTTTCGGATCGACCGAAATCGCATTTCTGGGACACCTAGTGAACACCGACGGGATAGACAAACAACCGGAGAAACTAGAGTGCATCAAGCAATTTCCCCCACCCACGAAAATAAGGGACCTACGGAGGTTCTTAGGCGTCTGCAACTGGTACAGCCAATTTGTAGACAACTATGCGGACACCATAGCACCCGTAACGAATAGTTTCAAACAAGGGACTAAATGGGCGTGGACCGAAATCGAACAGACAGCTTTTATGAAAATAAAACACGCATTGTACGATTCGCCGAAACTATCGACACCCGATTACGGAAAACTGTTCTGCCTACAAACCGATGCTAGCGAAATAGGAGCAGGTGCCGTACTTTTCCAACGGGGTGACAGACCGGAGGAAAGACGGATAATCACCTACGCTAGCAAAAAGTTTAGTGACACGCAGATTAGGTACGCCGCGGTAGAACGCGAGTGCCTCGCGATAATCTTGGCGACCGACAAGTTTAGACCATACTTAAAAGCCCGCCATTTTGACCTATTCACCGACAACTCCACCGGGCCAAAAACACCAATTCCAAGTTAACCAGATGGGCACTACAACTGGCTAACTTGGACTACACCACCATACACGTGCCCGGCGTACAGAATGAAGCGCCGGACAAGTTGTCCCGCAATCCAGACCTCGGGCCCCCCATAGACGAGACGCCTCGAGGAGCGACTAGTAGGAGTACCAATTACACCACTCACTACCGCTAATAGTACGCCGGTCGACAATCTGTTCGCCACCAGTGGGACCACCATCACACAAGCGACGCTCGCGTTCTGGCAGGCCGACGACCCCGACACGCGTGATATAGCGGAGAACGAGAAGGCGGACGTCACGACGCGCGATACCGGACGCACCGTGAATAAAAACAACAAATATGTTGTCACCGACGGTCTCCTGCGAATAAATATGCGCGGACACACGTCCATAGTCATCCCGCGCACCAAAATACAGAACGTGATATGGACATACCACGATCAGGTCCTCGCAAACCACCCAGGCTGGAAGGAAACGTATAGGGCAATAAAACAACGGTTTTACTGGAAAGGTCAAAAAAACGACGTACGACTATACGTCAAGGCGTTTCACATTTCTGTGAACTGAATCACTGAACCACTAAACACACGCGGAGATGACCCAATGACCGCCAGAACACCCCGCCACCACTGGGAGGTAATTAGCATAGACCTCATGGGCCACTACCCGCGCACGAGCAGGGGAAAACAATATTTACTGGTCACCACGGATATGTTAGGTAGATGGACCGAGGCGTACCCACTCAGAACAGCCACTACAAAGACGATAACCGAAACACTCGAACGAGAATTCTTTTCGCGGTTCGGATACCCCCGTGTGTGCCTAAGCGACAACCGCCCTCAATTTGTAACGAACGATATGCGCAGCGCAATCGAACGGTGGGGAGCCGAGGGCTGGACAACCCCGATATACCATCCGAAGGCCAACCCCGTCGAACGGCGCAACCAGGACATAAAAAAAGGTTTGCGCGCACTACTCGCCGGTGGCAACCACAACACGCGGGACGCCAAAATACCCCCAACATTATTTTCGATTACTTGGACGTAATATATATATATGTCTATATATATATAGACAGGATTCCCCCCCTCGGTACTCGTCCTCGGCAGAGAGATGAAGCGGCCGGGCGAATGGGCACTAACTCGGACAACGGACAGCCCGATCGAACAGATCAATGTGGGTAGGGAAAGCCGCGAGAAACATGTACTGGAAATACCACCTGTGACAGGTGACCAGACGTGCACGGCCTATAAAACAGGTGACACAGTGTACTACAAAGCGCACCACCTGTCGAAAGCGCACGCTAAGTTCCACGCCGGCTTCGCACCCAAGTGGTGGGGACCGGTAACACTACAAACACGCGTAGGCAAAGGCGTGTTCCTTACAGATCAACAGCCACCATGCAAACTTCACGTATCATGTTTAAAACGCGCGACACCCACAGATCAACCCTCGCCCGACACCGCCACTAACAAATAGTAATATATCAGATATTGGTATTCACATTGATATATATATATATATGCTTATTCTATTATTACCTTATTAATCATGTATTCTTGTATCCACCACAAACAGTCGAACAGTCAATCGCGCCATGGATCGAAGGCAAACCCCCCTCCAACAGTCAGGTAGCCAGCAGTTGCTACGCACGGCGAGCGCCGAAACCCCCCCCCCCCCTCCCCGTCACGGGTGCGCCTAGGGTTGCCAACCGTCCCGCGTGAGGCGGGACGTCCCGTATACAGGGCTCAAATAATGCGTCCCGCGATGCGTGTTCGCGGGACGCTAATTGTTCCGCTTCTAGGTAAACCTGTCAAAGTCCTATTAAATATAAATATTACGTTCGTATTGTGCGCATTTGAAATTATTTTCCATCGATTGCACGTGCTGGTTTTGTCAAACATCAGTAGTATTTTTATTCAGTATTCTCAGAATATTTAGGTTGAACACTTATCGAAATGTCTACAACAAAATCAATATTATTTTCGGTGTGTTATCTATGTAACATTATGATCAAACGTTGACCATAGTATAGTCACTATACTGAGTATTCTCTCAGGAGGGGAAACATAAAGTGGCGACGCGTGTATGATACGATACCGATACGTGTTTTTATCAAGCCGAGTGATATAATTAGACATTTTTATCATTCTATTTTTCCGTTGCCTCGCGGCTCGCGGCGCTCGCGCAGTTGCCGCGTCGTCGTGTCGTGTCGTCGTGTCCTTCTCATAGAGTTTCGTCGTTTTTATAAATAAATAGTGTTCAGCGTTCTCTTAAAACTTTTCTATTGTTATTTTGGAACGATTTGTTTGAGTTTTAGTCATGTCTGATTCAGAAATGATTGACTGTGAAAAACTAAAAAACAAAAAATGTAAACGTATGTGTTCCTACTAGAGCTCTGCATGGTCCGGTCTGGACCGGTCCGGACCGGACCAGACTAGACCGTAGTCCGGATATAGTCGGTCTTTTTATTCAAAATCAATGAATGGTCCGTCTTTTTTTGGTCTGTTTATTTAAAAAAATACATGGTCCAGTATTTGCCGGTATTTTTATTTAAAAGAACACACGGTCCAGTTTTCGTTGGTCCTTTAATTTTGGAAATTTCATCAGTTCAGTTATGGTCCTATACTCGTATCTAAAATTAAAAGTCGGAAATAGTAAGTAATAGAAATAGTATGATTTATTATTATTATTATTATTTTCATTTTTATCGGAATGACGGCCCCTATGTTATTTATCGTTTTTAATAGGTATTAGGCACTGTATAGCAATATTTGTATTTAACTATTATTATTATTTTAATTAAACTACTGAGCGACTTCTGTGACTAATGAGTACTGAGTACTACCTACTACCTAGTACCTACAACGTATGCAATAACTATTAGCTAGGTAATTGATTATAAATTTAATAGTAATAATCTGAACGTCGCACGATGACTGTTGATATTAAATATTAATTCATTTTGGGTTTACTGTCATCATTCATAAATCGTAATAACATATTGTACTATAAATATCTATAATATGTGCGATAGTCATAATAGAATAAACATCACCTAACCGTTTAGTCTACTCCATACTCCCTACTTAAAATATTTAATTTTGATTTGGTACAGTAGTAAACATAATAATAAGAAATTATTATTAGAAGAAGAATTTTACATTTTATTGTTATTTGTTTCTGTTTTTCAATCATTTTTACATTTGCTGTGTGAAGTGACGGTAATCTCTACTTAGTACCTTGTACCTACCAGGCACCAACAGATTGTAATACAACCTATAATAATTGTTGTCTCCAATACTTGGTAAGTTGTATTAAATGAAATAGTATCTATTGCGTTGTTTATATTATATACATAATATTGTATAGATAATATAAGATTACTTAATAGTATTATTCTTTACAATGTTCATGACATTCAAGTTATACATACCTTGTGGTTAACTTTTTATTTCCTATTAATGAGGTTTTTATCTAACAAAAATCGACTCAAGTACGCCTAGTAGTAGTACTAGATATTTATATGCCGTCGAACAATAAAGTTTAACTTTTTCTTTAGTATGATAAATGTGTTTCACAATTATTACATAACCCTGGTCGTCAATGTTTAATTTGACTGCTGGACTTCATTTATTGTTGGTACCAGGTATATAAATAATTAGATAATAGAATCAAAGATTGGCAAACAAATTTATTTAAAATGACATTTTGTATTCTGTATTTTCTGTATTTTGATTTTTTTTTTTTTTACATAAGAAACATCGTTCATATATTTAACTATTTATATCGATGGCTAAGTATTAAGAGGCCAAAAGTTGTATGTCCAATTTTTCTCAAAATATTTTTCCAAGTCCATTGAGTTTATCTGAGTAGTTTTTTTGATTCGGCATAACATAAGTCAATATTATCATAATTAAAACATTTTTATTTATACTTTAATTTTTGTGTTTTTAGCGCAAGATAGGTTATTTTAATGCACAGTGCACACATACGACAACTCCTAAATTAATGTGGCATACAATAAATATTTTAACATTATATAAAAATTAAGCGGACAAATATCCAATAATAAATAACTCCGGTTTTGTTACTTAAGTCAAAAACAATTCATTCAATTTTGGATTTGTAATGTTTAAGATGATATTGAATTTGATAATCTATTTATAAAAAATGAATATGTCCGAAAATATTATTTTTTCAAAAAATTATTTTTTATGTATGCCGTTTTAACCTCTGATGATACGTCCATATGTCATAATATAATCATTTGTGACACATGTGTGATAATCGTGTAATGTTGTGTTGTACTGTTGTGGTTGTGTCCATCTCTACACTTTACAGACTTGTGAGTTCTTATTTTATTTTTATTGGTTAATAGTCAATACAAATATTAGACATTTACCTTATAGTGTTATTAATTATAATTATTATTTTTAATTTACATTTTTTATTATTAAGAGTAAAATACCTATACTTTTTATTTGCCAATAGTACTTAGTTTTTTTTTATATTTTGATCAGTACTTAAATTATACTTTTTCTTTAATTTTTAATTTTTATTTGTTATTATTACACCTTGTTAGGTTACTAGGTTACCTCTAGGTGTATACCTACTGATAAATTGATAAAATAAAATAATTTTCTCTTTAGTATTTGTCAATAAATTATACTGAAAACAATTTGTAACTATGATTATTTAATTAGGTATGGCATATATTTATATTTCATACATTTAAAAAATATGTAATATCTTTAATTAGCATAAAATAACATTAAAGAACAGATTTTTATTTCACTAAAAATTTGATTGAAAATTTGTTAACCCTTTTACAATAGTTGTATATACATATTTAATTTCGTATATAAAAATAATTAGTCTTAAGCATATTTTAAGTATTTATATCATTAATTAATTAGAGTTCATACCTACTTAATTAACAACTTTTAATATCTATCAAAACCTTGTACGTCCACGGTAAAAATATATTAAATATATTACCACTTATAACAAGTTCCATTTAAATATAAATGAAACATAACTATGTTGAAAAAAATTACCTAAAAGTATAATAATTTATGTATTCTACAGAATATTTTACAAATAAATAAGTCGTAACACTGAACAAAAAGAACAAAAATCTACAACACAAATTATTTGGTGTAGAATAATTTAAAATCTTAAAACTGCTCTCCTGTATTATTTAGTATTTGTGACATACAACTTTTGGCCTCTTAGCCATCGATATATAAATAGGTGTTGGTTATTTTCAATTGCTGATATTTTCAAACAAAATATATTATTTTTCATTTATTTTGAAATACTTTATACTATTTCAAATAATTTATACACACATTTTTCAATTTATTTTTTCATTATTTTAGAATTATGAATTCTCAAGAAATTTCTGAATTTTTAAATTCAGAGTTTTCAGAAAATCAAAGTTTTTCATTTAATGATTTGTCTACTGATGAAAACAGCGTAATATGCAGTACGCCTATACCGAATGATACGATCGACGATTCCTCTGTTGTTTCGTTTCCTTCTACTTCTGGATCTACGACAAATCAATCTTTAATACATCCATTTATGACAAATAATTCTAAAAATGCAGTTAAACGGAAATTAACCCACGATACTGGAGAATATATTTTGGTGCCTCGTGAGGGAAAAAGTGACACGTGGAAAAAATTTCAAAATGTTATGCAAATCGTTCAAAATAATGACAACCCTGATTCTCCCGAACACATTTTAACAGAATATGTTGCTTGTATAAATTGTAAGGAACTCTACGGGAATAAATCAGCGACAGCTACACTTAATAGGCACAAATGCAGTTCAAATAAAGGTTTGCAAAGATCTATTGATATATTTATTGAAGAGAAAAGTAAAAAACAAAAAATAGTACCAAAAGAATTAAAGATAAAAGCAATTGAAAAATGCGTTGAATTTTGTTGTCTGGATATAAGACCAATGTCCGCAATTGAAGGTGAAGGTTTGAAGAATTTATATCAGTTTTTATTGGACACTGGTAGAAAGTATGGACCAATTGACATTTCGGACCTTTTGCCTCACCCGACTACCATATCAAGACATGTTGAAAAAAATACTAAGGAAATCAGAAACAAGCTGTTTAAAGATCTATTTTTCATTATAAACAAAAAATATTGTGCTTCAACCTGTGATATGTGGACTGATAATTATCGTAAAAATAGTTACATGTCAATAACACTGCATTACATAGATGATAATTGGGAATTAAACTGTCTCCTACTTAAAACTGGTTTATTTCTAAGTAATGAAGTAAAAACGGGTGACAATATAAAACGTTTCATATTGAATCTTTTTTTTTAAATATCTGAAGCAGCAGATAAGTCAATATTTGATTTAATGTCAAATATAACTTTTGTTACCGACCAAGGTTCCAATATGTTAACAGCTCTCAGAAATAACAATAGACTTAACTGCTGTGCTCATTTAATTAATACTGTATTAAGAAATCTGTTTGATTCAAAATTTTTGAATCATGAAGAAGACGGTAATAAATTGTTGAATCCAGTAGTGATATTACTAACGAATGTAAACATTTGGTAAAATTTATGAAAAGCTCGGGTAAAAATAGTGAACTTAGCCAAGGACTTGTACAAGAAGTTGAAACGAAGTGGAATACAAGGCTTTTAATGTTTCAATCAGTGAAAAGAGCACTTCCAGAAATTATTCAATTATATGGAGAACATTTCAATCGTATACAAAATATCAATACAGAATTACTGGAAAAAATTACAATTTTTTTGGAACCATTTAAAAAAGCATCTGATGAACTAGAGGGTGATAAATATCCGACTATTCAAAAAGTTGTTTTATACCAACTGTTATTGAAAAAACATTTAAAAACATATGCTGAACTTCAAGAGGACATATTTGATGTAAATGAAGAACTTACATCCAACTCAATAATGCAAAAATTAGGAAAACGAGGTTTAGAGTTAATGGAATCGAAATTTAAGTTGGCCGAAGAACACGAGATTGCCATTTTTTTATCGCCAAAATTTAAATCTCTAAAAATGTTTTCTGAACCTGATAAATCACGTATATTTCAAAATATAGAATTAAAGTTATTAAAAATTGAATTAGAAGAAAATATAACTCCTGGTGACCTACACCTGGAACATAATGTTACCATACAAAATAACATTTCGAATAGTTCACCATTTTCAGAATGGGAAGATGGTGAAAATAATGAAGATTTGGATAATAGGCGTAAATTTGAAAAATAATTGGAAAATTATAAAAAAGAAAAGTTTGATGTTATCGACGACAATTTGTTAAATTTTTGGAAGCGTCAAAATCACATTTTTCCACATTTAAGTGTATTAGCACGACAAATTGTGGCTATTCCAGCTAGTAGTGCTAGCAGTGAACGCTCGTTTAGCGTTGCTGGAAGACTAATCGAAGAGCGTAGAAGTTGTCTGAGTGGTACAAGTGTTGATTCGATTTTGTTCTTAAATAACTATTTTAAAAATAATAATGAATTTTATTATTATTATTTTTAATTGATCTTTCAAGTATCTTTCAAGGTAAGAATTTTATTATTATTTTTTTAATTGAACTTTTAAGTATCTTTCAAGTAAGAATTTTATTATTATTATTTTTAATTGAACTTTTAAGTATCTTTCAAGTAAGAATTTTATTATTATTATTTTTAATTGAACTTTTAAGTATCTTTCAAGTAAGAATTGTATTATTATTATTTTTAATTGAACTTTTAAGTATCTTTCAAGTAAGAATTTTATTATTATTATTTTTAATTGAACTTTTAAGTATCTTTCAAGTAAGAATTGTATTATTATTATTTTTAATTGAACTTTCAATTATCAACTAATAATTATTTTTTTATTAATTATTTTCACATTTATTTTATTTTAAATATAAAGTATTTAGCTAAAAAACTTATCTTATAGTACCAAGGTGTGGCACAGTAAAATTCATAATTTTTATAGCATATAAATTGTATAAATTTTAATTTTAATTATGAAACATTTTTATATTGTGACTATTATAATAAACGGTTAAAAGAAATTAAATTGTACTTATTTTCCATATTACAGGTACATATAACAATACATTATAATGTAACTAGTAGGTATTACATAGCAACTTTATTAATACAGTTATTCTGTATTTTTTTATAAATATAGGTATATTATAAATTGTAGGTAGATCGTAGATCGTAGATACACCTACAAAATGGTATGAAATACTAATAAATAAATTAATTAAAGTAATTATTCTTAAAAACAAATTTCAACTATATTAATGTATTCACTATTCATTTTAAAAATAAGATAGGTAGGTAGTAGGTACCTAACCCGATAATTTCCTCAATTCATATTTATTAAAACTAAACATAGTTTTTATTTGAATCATTATGTCTTTATTAATGTTAATATTCTCATATCAAGGTTCATAATATGAACAATCATTAAACATTTTACGAATCAATGTGCGCTGATCCCTCAAACGTGACATTTTATTGAACCATTAAATTACAATATTTTTCGTGCAACCTGGCATTAGTCTGTTTCAAATGTTTCAATCTAAACCAATCTCGGTAGTGTCCCTAAGAAGTAAAAGTAAAATCGGTCTGGTCCAACCGATCTTGATTTTACTGTGAATCTTTTTTTTTTAACAGTCCAGTATCGGTCTTTTTCAAAAATTTAAAAATAAAATGGTCCGGTCCCAGTCTTTTTCAATAGTTTAAAAATAAAACAGTCGGGTCTTGGTCTTTTTCAACAGTCTAAAATAAATCAGTCTAGTCTCGGTCCAGTTAAATTATTTTAATGATAGTCCAGTCTAGTTTTGGTCTTAATTAATTAACTGGTTCGGTCCGGTCCAAAAAAATACGGACCATGCAGAGCTCTAGTTCCTACAGACAAGAATGGGAGCAATCGTATCCTTTTTTAAAAAGAGTTGATACAAATGTTCATAAAGCTTTTTGCAACGTGTGTATGAAATCATTTATGATATCGCATGGAGGTTTGAATGACGTTAAACGGCATATTAGCGTTCCGGAACACCTACGGGAAGAAAGAGCTCGTAAGAATACTCAAACTTTACAACAATTTTTAAAGCGCGATGTATTGACAACAGTCGAGGAAAAAGTGATTGCTGCAGAGTTGACAAAAGTTTACCATAGCGTGAACCATAACATGTCGTATAATTCTATTGACTGCGATTCAAACCTAAGTCCCGTGATATATAATGATTCTCAAATTCCATCAAAAATACCGCTTGGTAGAACTAAGGCGTCATGTTTAATTTACAACGTTCTGGCTCCAGCATCAATCGAAGAAATTGTGGAAAAACTGAGATTAGACGTGTTTTATAGTATTTCGACAGATGCGTCAAATCACGGACATATAAAATTATTTCCAATTATTGTCAGATTTTACTTCGCCAGATAATGGAATTATGCCTGCTTGATTTTATGAGGACTCAGATGAAAAAGCTATCGATATTTATAATAATATAAAAAATAGAATTAAAGCGCTTTACCTAGATTTCACAAATGTATCTGCTTACTCAGCCGAAAACGCCAATGTTAATTTTGGAAAAAATAATTCAGTTTACAAACTACTTTTTCAAGATAATGCCAACATCTTGCCTGCAGGGTGTTCAGCACACATGGTACACAATGTCATCCGTCATGCTATGGAAAAGTGTGAGTTTGACGTGGAAAATTTGGTACTTAAAGTGTATGGGCACTTATCCTACCATGCCCAAGAGTACAAACTCTAAAAGAACATTTTGCTGATGCTGGAATAGAATACCAAAATATTATAAGACACGTCAAAACGAGGTGGCTATCATTGGATCCCGCTATTGGGAAAATTCTACTCGGATTTCCAGCGTTGAAGTCTTATTTTATGTCTCTTGGAGATAACTGTCCAGTGGCATTAGGAAAATATTTTAATGAAAACCACGCAAAAAAAAACAGAATGTTTTCTTGGATTTCTAGATAATACTTTAAAAATATTTCAGAATGTCATCATGTTTTTGGAAAAAGATAATCTTGTGAAACTTTTAACATCTTAACAGATTTACGCTTAAAAATAGAGCAAAGAATCAACGACAAATTCTTTGGATTTCTTTGTACAAATTCCCTGACCAGTTTTACAATTTATGAACAAGAATCCATAAAAATTGTTTTGGTTACATGGTAAAAAAATGCATTGAAATATCTGGACGATCACTTTAATTTTTCGGAAGATAATAATTTGGCTACAATACTACTATTTGCTTTGAAAATACATTTATCTACAAGGATCTCTCTATGTGTTGTGAAAAATTATCACTCACCAAACTCATAGATATGGACGAACTTTATAATGAGTTTTGCAGTATTAAAGAAACTCTGGATAAAATTATTGAGGAGCGTAAGTAAACACATTCGTTGAATGAAAAAAAAAAACTATTTATGAAACTTGGCATGAACTGTTTCGGCATTTGAATATACCGAAATTATTAAAGATTTTTCAGTTTATTGTGTCTATTCCATGTTCAAATGCCGCTGCTGAGAGGGCGTTTTCACTTTGCGGAAACGCCTGGACTGATTCAAGAAATAGACTGAGTGTTGAACACGTAAAGGCAGAACTGCAAGTAAAAATTAATTTTCAGTACAATTGCAAAGATTTTTATGACTATGTTATTAAAAATAAAAAATTGCTCAAATGTGCCAAATCACAAGACAAGTACTCTTTCAAAAAAAAAAACTAATTGTCTTGTGATAAGGTAGGTACTCTTAACTGAGCAAAGTGTTTTATTTAATGATTAATATTGTGTAAAAAAACTTAAGACGATTATTCTGTTAATTTTATTTCAAATTTTAAATAAAACTGATAAAAATGATTAAAATTGTTTTTCTTTCGATTTTGTAAATTTGTAGTATTGTCCCGTTTTTTTTTTGTCGAGTCCCGCTTGTAAATATTTGGTTTCCCGCTTATCCGTAAATAAGAGTTGGCAACCCTAGGTGCGCCGGATGCCCCTGGAGCAGTTGCGCCGGGACTCGGTGCTGTGGGCCGCCTACAACCGCGGGTGGGACGACCGCACGGCGGTATTCCGCAGTGTGATGTACCGCCCGTGGAAACGCACCGGTCCCGGAGCCCGAGACGGCACGCACCACCAGCGGGTATGCCGCGATCGCCCGCGATCCCCCCGTCTGCGCACCTTTTCCGCCAACCCTCCCTACCCTTGATGGCAACGCCGGTCCCACGGCCGCCGGTTGTTTTTACAGCACCAACAACGACGACACCGGCGACGACACCGACGACGACAACGGCGACAGTGACGACGACGGTAGCGACACCACCGCCAACGCCGAAACGCGGCCAGAGTAGCTGAGTTCCGGCCAGCGAAGAGGAGGACCGCCGGGGAGGGGCCATCACAACAGTTCCGACTGCAAAAGGCGACACCAACCACCACACCTATGTCATCAACCACCATCCCAACGGCACCAGGTCCACAGCCCACGGAGGAAGCGACCCCACCAGTCGCCGAGGCCACGACGCCGGAGGTAAATATACCTACCGGAGCAGTCGGAACCTCGGAACAGCCAACACCTGCCCCCACAACAACGAAGGATATGGAAATATCGCCGGAGGAAGAGGTGGAGCTGTTGGCAGACGGTGACGTCGCCAATCCCGAGGACGTGGACATGGAGGTCGTCTACGACATAGCCATCCGAGGCTACTTCGACGAACCCGCACCACCACAACCGGAGTTAAGACACCCGGGACCACGTCCGCCATAACCGGCTGGAACACGTGGTACTAACCCGGAATAGTGTCTACACCGGACACCCACCACCCAATCGCTGTCTGCTGGAAACCCGCTGTCCCTGGCGGTTTTTTTTTGGGAGGGGGGGAGTATGACGCGGCCCCGCGTAATAGCCATTTGAATTCAAACGGCATTTACGCGGAATACCGCTAATTACTTTTCTTACCAACCACCAGATGACGACGGACGACACCGACGTGCGATAACCGCACGCGGACCAACCGACCCGCCGACACCGCGAACCGGACCTAGGCTAGCCAGTCTTGTGATCCGCGCCTTACAGCACACAACCCGGTTCACCATTTGATTCCACCTTTTTTTCCCCTTTTGTTTTTTCATCGCCACTATTATTTTTTTATTTTTTTATTTTTTTTTTTTTGGTTGATTCACCTAATCCTTCGTTGTTCGCTTTGCTTACAAATAAACATTTCACACAAGCCAACAACCAGTGTTAGTTTTTCTTTATTGTTCCCCTCACCACTCGATCCTCACACTCGTGACGCCGTGCTCGCACCAGGACCCGCGTCATACCTAATAAACACAGCTTGTTACAGATGACTTTAAATTATTCATTTCGCGTTATCGGGATATGAATGTGAAGTAAAATATTTTAGTCAAACGCCGACTATGTGCCCTTAGATATTGTTTATTTTATACATGGAAAGTATTATAAAATTGATTTATAAATTTTAATTTTTTATTTATTTTCTATTTGGTAACTACGGTAATCAAACATATTTAAAAACTGTATTAATGTACTATTTTGTGTTTAATTATTCAAAATCAAAGTAAACAATGTTATTTTAACTATTCTGTAATATCTATCACTTAAAACAATTTTATTAAAATAAGGTATTATCAGTCCTATAGAGCATTGTTCAGCAATATGATGGTGAGTACAAATATTTTTTTTTTAATTCATTTCAATATTGTTTATTTTACTTAACTATTATTTTTAATGATTCTAATTTTTTTTTTTTTGCTCATTTGAGTAGGTAATCGTTTTTATATATGTCAGCTACATAATAATATTCTAGTTTATTTGATTACGGAATATATATATGAATCCTTTTAACTCATAACTTTCTATTAAGTGTGGTATTAGTGATAAATTTAACTATAATAAATTAATACTATTGACATTATTATAATGAAATTTTAATTAAAAAGTTAGTTAGGTATTCCTTAACAGACTTTCGTTTGAAAAATTAATTTTATTTATTCAAGTATGAAACTAATCATTAAAATTAAAAGAACGCTATGTTAAGCAAAACACTTATAACAAACGAGAGAACACGTTTTATCCAAATCCACTAAGATGGCAGCTGGCCATGATTGTGCTCATTCAGAAGCGATGTTAATTATTTTAATATTTTCTAAACTTTCGACTATGACGGATCACGTCAATACAAAATGCATAGGTAGATACACATAAATGCCGCCGTAATACGTTTAATATCTACGCGATATGTATTTATTGCATTATTAGATACTTAGATACCTACTATAAAATGTATACAAAATAGTAAATAATATATAATTTATAAAAATGACCTAAAGGTACACTTATTAGTTTTCTAAATTCTAAATGCTAAATTGGACATTTTACGTTAAATTTGTACATGTACTTGCTGCCTCTTGGCGCTTGCGTATTTTTTTATACACAATATAGTTGTACAAATCAAAGCCATGTTATATTTACAAGATTCTACCTTTCTGTTTAATAAGGCTGGTCCACACGAGCATATAGTGTACGCGCTTACGACGTACGTATATTTTAACGCACGTATTTATCAGTTCACATGACCGTTAAATATTACGCTTGTAGATGTAATATTTTTTTGAAAAAAAATAGTTTCCTACAGACTTTTTACAATACAAGACGTTGGTCATAGATGTAATGGATTCTAACGAAATTGTAACGTTCTCGTATTATTCGCTGTACTTACGAGCCAGAGAAGAAGCTAGATTTGGGTTCATCCTATACATTCTAAAAGTCAATTACATGGCCATTATTTTCAATTATGTAAACAACTTCGGAAAGACAATGTTAAGTTTTTTAATTATTTTTGCATGTCGATAAGTTCATTTGATGAGTTACTATCTTACATTGAAAATGACATAACGGCAAGATACAAATATGAGAACAGCTATTCAACCCGAGGAAAAGTTGGTGATAACTTTAAAGTATGTAGATATATAATAAATCAAGTTATAATTCAATAAACAATTAAATAATGAGGGAATAAACTAATTTTAACATTATTTTTATTTAATACTTCTATTATAATATATTATTTTTGTACACAAGCAAATCGTTTACAACTTGTTTTTAATATTTGGTAAAATTATTTTACCAAAGTATATTAATTATTAATTTAAAATCACAATAAATTTTAATAATGATAACCTCCTTCTAAAGTTCCGCTATCGTTTGACACATTTTTACCTTCAGCAGAAAATTGAGAATAATATGATCCAACAGATAATGTAGATGTTGATTGTATATTATCACGATCAGAAACCATATGAGCCGGATGATAATTTTATTCATTTCGTATGGCGTCTATGAGCAGCATCAACAACACTTAGCATATTAAAAGATATAAAATGTATACAATTAAAATTAAAATTAGAAGATGGTCAACAGTGATAAAACTTAAAAATAAATAAACACATAAAACATAAAATAAATAAGAGGTTCCTTATTTGGTAAATGTAGAAGTCATGCTATAGCTTCATATCTAGGTTTTTCATCCGTTCCCGCTTCTTCCTTCGCCAGGTAGATGTCTTCTATATTGCCTTTAAATGCACGCATTGGACACTCAGTGGTGATGTGATTGATCGTCTGGGATTCATAGCTACAGTCACACGTTTCATTATTACGCAGTCCCCATTTATACATCATGTGACCACTCCAACCATGACCAGTTCTAATACGGTATAGTGTTACCCAAGTATTTCTTTCGAGGTCAAATCCCGGTTGTTTTGTAATTGGGTTAATCACCAGTTTTTGGTTATCTGGATTTTCTATTGTTCAATCGTTTTCCCATTTAGAACTGATATGGAAATTATCTTTGATGAAATCCCTTGCTGTTTTCCATGGTGGTTTTCGTGGCTTAAGTCATTGAACATTTTCTAATGCAGTCAGGTCCGTGTGTATGATAAGGAGGGGGTTATTAGCGCACTTTTTCCATTTTTGCAATAGTGTATGTTCTCTTCGTAACTTTAGCGGAGCAATGTTACTAAGCACTGGTAGCCATTTTAGTGGTGTAGACTTTATCAACCCGCCAATTGTGTGTATTGCCGCATTAAGGTGTTTTTCTACGTTCTTTGCGTGGACGCTGTTAAGCCAGACGGGGGCACAATACTCAGCTGTAGAATACACTAATGATAGCGTGCTTATACGTAACGTATTCGCATCGGCTCCTCGTGTTGAGCTAGATAGCTTTGAAATGATGCTCTGACGGGTCTTGACTTTTGCTAATAGTCTGGTTAGGTGTTCTCTATAAGTGAGTGTTCTATCTAGAACCATGATGATAATAAATATTATTATGTGCGGATGCATTTACGATTGAAGGGCTTTGCATAGATTGATTCGTTGTTTGATTGTTTTGTAAACTGTACAGAAGTTTCATTGTTTTCATTCTAAATGTAAATTTTTGTTCCATATTTAAAGTTTGAACTGACAGAAGTAAGGAGTAAAAAAATGCCAAATCATCATCTTCAAGTGATTTCTTGGGTATTTTCTGACTTTCCATAAAATCAGTTAATGCACGTTCAACGTCTAATTTCTTAAATTTATTTTTGCTTTTGCTGTTTCAGTAGACGTAGGTTGAGATAAATTATCGTCTCTAGCTTACTCATTTTCATCCATATTATAAATGTTATCTTCAGCAGTCGATACATGGTCAAGACTAGATTCAGTGTATTTCGTAATTCTTTGGTCTTTCTCAAGAATGATAATTGCTCTGCATAAATGTATAATCTGATTTTTTTAGAACCTGGACCAGATTTTGAGTTTTCTTTTTTTTTTTTTTAATTTCTTGCATAATTATCGCGGATTATCCTCTTTGCCATTATTTTTTGCACTTAATAGAAATAATAAAATAAGAACTGCACTACAGTTTTAGAATTAGAAAAAGTACTGCTAGTGAAACTAGTGAAATTGTTAGAACAGTATGCACAATTATTTGGAAGGTCTGGAAAGAAAAGTGTATTCCTAACCCTGATAAAAATACATGGATTACAATTGCAGAATAATTTAAAACCCTAGCAAACTTTTCTGATTATATAAGAGCAGTTGATGGGAAACATATACGCATCATCGAACCGGAACGAAGTGGATCTTTGTAAATGCATTTTATACATTTTTTTTCCATAAGACTACTCGCCATTGCTGATACAAATTATAGATTTATTTATGTAGATATCGGCTCTTTTGGGAAGGACTCGGATTCTACAATTTTTAGAAATTCGGTACTTTGGGAAAAATTGGAAAAAAATAATCTCAATATTCCCGCATCAACACCAAGTACATTTCCCGAAATAGTCATCCCGCTACCTTTAGCTTTTGTTGGCGTTGAAGCATTTGGATTAACTCGGGTAATTATTTACCTGTTAAAAAAAAATTTCAACTATCGTCTTACACGTGCTAGACGATATGTCGAATACACGTTCAGTATACTGTCTAATAAGTGGCATATACTTCATAGACCTATCGATGTTAAAGTCAACTTTGCAGTAAATATGGTAAATGTTGTTGCTTTTAACATAACTTTGTAAGGGATTGAGATGGTTTTATTTTATGATGATAATCTTATAATCAATGGCCTAGAAGAGATCAGCGATATTGAAAATATAACTACTAACAGTATGAACAGAAATCAAAATCGATATCGTGAGGCGTTATTAAACTATTTTATAAGTAACGAAGGACAGTTACTTTGGCAGATGGATAAAATATAGTTGATATATACCTAACAGTAGTTTTTATTTTTTATGAGTTATAAATACATATTAAGTATAGATAAGTATAATTAATTATATTCTTGTATTCATAATATTATATAATTTTTTCATATATCTTCATAATTATCATTTAATTATAAAATTATAAAACTGTTTAATAATATTTAAGAAATTAATTTGAAATATTGTACCTAATATTAATAAACAGCCAATTACTAAGTAGGTAATTAAATATTAACAAAATACTTGCAAATTAATTTTTGCTGTACATCATTTTTACTGTTGAAATTTGGAAGTAAAAACACAGCTATTTCAATCCAAGCTGTTTTTTTTTTGTTTTTGTCCTTATAATCTTCATTAGAAGTATCCCATAATAATGGTCGTTTTTGAACTTCATTAATTAGAAGTTTGCTTATCGATATTAACCATATTGATTTTATTAAAAACAATATATATATATATTTTTTAATTAGAATTTTATACATAATGGCACACTGCTATTATGATACAGCTGTATAATTGTACATCCATGTGGCCCTTCAAGTTTGAAACAATGCAATTCTTCGACTTTCGTTTACATGTTTCAACGTGCGTTGTAGTATAATACACACAGGCAAAAATCAACGTCCGTTCATACGCAAGTACATTTTGACGCACGTCGTTGGTGTGGCCATATCCATAAATATCTATAAAATGCTACGACGGACGTCAAAATTAACGTGCGTTACGACGTATATTATACACTCGTGTGGCCCCCAAAAAAAATAAAAACAAAAATAATAAAAACAGATAAGTACGCATATAAATATATCAAATAGCTTTTATACTAATACAATAACACTATGATGTTTCTTTCTTATAATTGAAGTTTGCCAAGCATTTTCGTTTCCCAAAATGAAATATTGAAGTGTATTTCTTAAACGTGTATTGCATTATTTGTGTACAATCTACAAAATTAAATACATAATTAAAAAGACCCAGTTTGCTATCAATAACTCACAATCTGTTTGATTATTTTTTTGCTCCAATAACACTGGTTGTTTCTTTGGTGACGCATGGTATTTGGTTTCTAAAACGAAATGATCTCCGACTTGTCCATCAATTAATATTTTAAATTGTACAAACCTATGTTCATAATTTGTAAATAGCCACTTGAGCTCACTGCTAAATATGGATACTCTCGAGTTTCGATCGATTTACAAACTAAACAACTGGACGGAAACTTGAAGATATGCTTCAAAGTTTGTTCTGACTAGGGATTTTATTTCAATTCCATAAGCCATTAATTTGCATGTAGTAGATAATTTATACAGCATTCCATGCATTTTTGACTGCCGCTTTTAGAGTCTTTCATTTTACATACCTCACCGAATTTAGAATCTGTCTATCGTACTCACCTTTCTTTATTCCAAATCTGACTGTGAGTTTGGTTCTTAATTAATTTTTCAACTTCATATCGATTAGATATGAACATCACTAAACTATTGCTAAAATTACTTTTTTTAATGTTCATTATTTAAACTGGGATGGTAATTCAAAAGATCAGCTAATCCATAATTTTTACCAGTTGCACTACATTTTTACTTGGGGTTTGTTTGTATAATGGCAGGGCTAAACAGTTTTCGTCTCCTATTGTTATTTCTAATTCGAGTTATATTTACTTCAGAATTTTCCTATTAAAAACACAATTATTAGTTAATGTGTATGCAATATAATGTAATATTCGATTAATATTAAAAATAAGTAAATAACAAATTAGATTGTTCTTAAATTTAATTTAACTAGACTTTTGAAAATATTTTTTTTTTATTTGAATAGAGCGGATAAATTTTTTTAAATTATACGCTAAAACAGCATTTTTGACCAGTGTTTTATAAGTATTCTCCCTTGTGTAATTGATCTGTTTTCTACCAATATGCTTAATGTGCATCTATCTGTGTTTATCAAGCTGTTGTATTGTTCATACCGGTTGTCGTCTTTGCTTTCAATCAAACATTCGGTATTTGCTGCTAGTCTACAGAAAATTTGTCAAATATTAGCCATAAAACCAATTTTATCAGTTTTAGGCACGAAATTTATTTTACTTCTAACTTAAGGTCCTGTACAAAAGTAGAAAGACAGTTATTATGCTGTCCAAGGCGATGATATGGGCTTCTCATAATATATTTTCTAAGGTCTAAAAAAATATATAGGTAGGTTCTATTTAAATAATATGTCGGTCAATTATTTATAGGTACAATATAATGAACCTAACTATCTTTATTTGTAGGTAATAGTTAAAAATATTTATCGTACCTACTAACGTCTTATTATTTATAAAAGTGATTAATTTACATTTAGAGTTTAGACGATGTCCAATATCTTAAGTAATATCTGAACGAAAACGTAAAATATTATTTCTCGTTAGTAATATTACAGTGCAATGGCGTGTTGACAATGTTTTTAAGGAGCGGGCGCTCCATCAATATCTTAGGGGTGGGTGGCTAATAATTAGTTGGGTACTTTTTTGCTTTTACGAGGAATAGAATTATAATTTTGTAATCATTAATAGAAGAATAGACTATATGCCATAACTTATAATAGTACTACGGTAGCGGTAGTACGTACCTATGTTGTTTTTCTTTATAATAAACACAAACGTAGTCCGTGCCATAGAATATAACAATATGTCCGTACAAAACGGTTTCGTAGTTAATACATTATATTATGTAAAATATAGTATATACTATTATACTGTATTCAAATATTATCAGTTAATATTTAATCCAGTTTTATTTTTAAAATATATGGAACTATGGAAGTGGGAATCCCTAATTACACTATTTGTTATCAAAATAATTCACCAAACTTCGCCCGTTTGCTGGCTATAAATTTTAATTGAAAATATTATGTCAACAACGCTGTCGACAGCTACGGTGTACGTCCTATATATAGTAAATAATAGATAATAAGATATACTATTAAACTAAAGTCACTAGTCAGATCGACCGCAACGTCTGCACCGACTGCATTTGTAAATTGTGTTATATGATTAATTGTTAACGAAATTTTCTTCAGTTTAGTTCAGTTACATTAAAATTAATACTTTAAAAGTTGATAAAATGTCAGAAAACAAAAATGTATGTTTATGTGGAAAAAAAAGAAAAAAATAATGATACAAACTGAAAACGTCATCTAACAGCATGTGATGTTGCAAAATTAAAAAAATCAAAGACTGTATCAAATCTACTGTCTTATATGTCTTATATAACGAAAAAAAGAACTATAGATGATGAAGTGCCGCCATCTCTATCAAATAAAGGTAATTTTTGTATTTTATTTGGCAAAAAAAAAAAAAATGACAATACTTAAATACAATTATCAACGACCTACCTAATTATGCTATATTTTATTATAAATTGTATTTGACTAAGTGTATTGGGATTCAAATAATTTCTAAATTATAACAATCATGCTTTACTGTTCACCTATTAGTTATTACCTACCTGTCCTACCTATTTGGAAAAACATATTTTATATTGTCTTTAGAGGTTTGACTTTAATTTATATTAAATTTTTTAAGATTTTAAAATTGACTAGGTAGGTACTTGATTAGTTTTATAAAAATAGAATCCAACATAAATATTTATTAATATAAAAAAATTTCTTAATTAATTTTAACAATTTTTTTTTGCATTTCCTTTTATATTTATAAAATATCTACCTATGTTAGGCAATTATTTCATGGGAAAAAAGTTCCATTAATTTACATCTATAATCATTAGAATTTGAATAAGATTTTATAGATATATTTGTATTTATTGAACAGTTATTATAAAGAAAAACACGGAGGCTATCACTTCAAATTATAGTGCAGTAACATCAAACGATTTAGTAATCAACTCAATAGCTTCTTGTAAGTATTAGTATAATAAGTATTTTAATAAGCATGTAGGCAGGGCTGGGCAGTATCTCAGATACTAGTATTTAAGATACGTATCTGAGATAAAATTGTAACTTGTATTGTGTATTTAAATACTTTTTTTGACTTATATCTAGAATTTTTTTATTATCAAGATAGATACCTCCTATTATGTACTTATATTATTCCATTAAAATATTGCATAAAAAAAAACATTGAGTAATTTACATGTTTATTTATTTTATTTTGAAAAGGTAGTAAAATGAATGTAGTTGTTGAATCGTTGAATTTGTCCAGTGTCCGGTCTGATGAAGATCAACCTGATTGTATATCAACTGATGACATTGAAGGTAGGTACAATTTAATATTTGTTTTATTTAATTGGAAAATTTAATAACCAACCCAATGTATGTTAAGTGCAAATAAAATGTAGTTTTAATTAACATTGACTAAATATATATTTAAAGAAAAAAACTGAAAATTAATTTAGATGTTACTTATTTAACAGATATTGGTAACATCATGGAGCAAGAGTGCAAGACCTTATGCATTTCCAACAATTTCCTAATGATCCATCAAAAATTTTAAATTTAAGAATGTCCACAGAACAATTTGTTTATGTTGCGTCTTTACCACCATGTCAACCTAAAGCATCTGAGTTAAAAGGAGGTATATTTCCAACTAAAATGCAAGGCAAATGGTTGCGTTCTTTTCGTGAGGAACATTATTATAAAAAATTCCATCTGGTGAATTTATTAAGCGAAATTGAATCTCATATTCCCCATCACAAGACAAAGTTTATTGTATTGTTTGCAAACAATTTGGTATTGTATTGTTTGCAAACAATTTGGTAAAGAAGATGCCAAACGTTTTCAACTAGTGCGGTTTGATTCTTATGATTGGAGTCATATATCATTGAAGCTTAAATCACATGAATCAAAAAGTGTCCATTTGGAGTCTGAAATTCGAAGAGCTATGTTTATAAGTAATCAGAGAGTAGTTAGTACAATTTTTGAAACTTCAAACACAAATGTTGGTGAAAATAGGGAAATTGTTAAAGTAATTTTTGGAATTCTTATCTACCTTGCTCGTCAAAATATAGCATTTCGAGGTCACGATGAATCTTGGACATTAAATAATCAAGGTAATTTTATCGAATTGATTAAATTTATATCAAAATATAATCCAACGCCTTCGTCTCACTTATCAACAATTCAAAACTCAAAAAAAAAAGAATCGATTAACATCAATCTAAGCCAAAATAATATGCTACATTTACTTGGTGAAATGGTTCGGGAAAATATTTTATTCAAAATTAAAAAATCTGGAGTATTTTCATTCATTATAGATACTACAACAAATGTTTCTAATATAGAACAACTTTCATTAGTAATTAGGTTTATAAATGAAAATGAAGAAGTAGAAGAGAGATTAATTGCTTTAGAAAATGTAGCAGACGCAAGAGGTATTGGTATGTTTAACGTTGTGTGTAATATTTGTCAAAAATATGATATTGATTGGGAAAATCAACTTTGTGCACAATCATATGCTGGGGCATCTTCCATGCAAAGCCAATACTCTGGTGTTTGTGCTTACATTCAAGAAAAAAATCTTAGAGTAATTTATGTCTGGTGTTTTTCTCATATTCTAAATCTGGTTGTGGTGGATACTTGTGATACAAGACTATGAGAAATTTTTTTGGAGATTTGCAGTCATTAATAGCTTTTTTAAGAGCAAGAAAGCGTACTGTAATTTTTTTAAACCATTAAAAAATTTGTTATCCAGAGAAAGAGTTTGTAGAATGAAAAATTTTTCTTCTACACGTTGTACATCTCATGGTCGTGCTTTGACAGTTATATTAGAAAAATATAAAGCAGTTATGAACACTTTAGAAGAGTTATCAAACTCAACTGAACGTTTAACATCTTCAATGGCATCAAATTTAATGTCTACTATTTCTTCATTAAAGTTTGTTAAACATTTATTATTAACGAGAAGTATCTTTGAGCACCAACTCCATTATCAATGTATTTACAATCGCTATCATTTTATTTCATCACTGCTTGGACGATGTTTGATAATTGTACTAAGAAATTGTCAGAATTAAGAAATGAGCAACATTTAGATGCTTTATCGGCTGAAGCCAAAAGATTTTCCCTAAAAAATGAACTTGAAGAAATATGGTTTCCAGAAAAACGGGTTCAGAGACGGAAAAAATGGCTGGAGAAAATACGAATGATGAAATAGTATCAAATCCCAAAGATGATTTTAAAATACATGTTTATTACACAGTCTTAGATCAAATATTTACATCTATAACAACCCGATTTGAAGGATCACAAGAAATGTTATCAGACTTGTCCCTTCTGTCCGTTGATCGACTTATTGCTACAAGTAAAGGGTGTCCAATACCTGAAGATGGTTTTATGTATCTGGATAAGTGGATTTCAAATTTACAAATTGAAATTAGAGTATTCTACTTGTGCATACAATTTCCTTAAATTTAAAACAAATATAGTAATTGAAAAACTGCATAAAAATGTTTTAATAAGTGAATCAGATGCGGATACAAGTACTAATTCAGATCAAGGCAATAATGAAATAACTGAAACTAAAATGAAAGTTTTAAATGTATTAAAGTTATTAAATACATTTAATTTGATAACTGCATTTCCTAATATGTATATGGCATATACATTTTTGAGTACCATACCAGCAACATCAGTAAGTAGCGAAAGGATTTTTTTTTAATTAAATTAATTAAGACTAGAATTCGTTCAACAATGGTACAGACAATGGTCTTGACAGTTTGTTGCTCTTATCATGTGAAAAGGATGTAATTATTAATCCAGATGAAGCAATAAACAAGTATGCCAATACCTCTAAATTACTACAAGAAGCATTGTTATATAAGTAACATCATATATCTTGTTAAAATATTTAAATTATTATTTATTTATTAAGAATTAACATTATAGTATAGGTACTTGGTATTTAAGGAAATAGTTTTAGTTATTTTATAGTTTATTTTAATTGATGTTAAACAACTATGAAACATGAATTGAGTATATTATAATATTGTAATAAAGTATCATTATTATTAAGCAAATTAAATTGATTTACATTAACCGATAACACATTGATAAAAACTGTTAATATAAGACGTGATCTTCAATAACTATGAAAAAAAAAATGAAAATACTACTATTTATATTCTTATATAATATTATATCTTATATATTTAAAAATTATTGACATACAATAATCTAAGTTAGTAGTTTATTAGGTACGTTTGTTGTAGTTTGAATGCGAGTGAAGCGATTTTGGTATGTAGGAATATTTAATAAAACGGGTGGGTAGGTGGTTTGTTAGAAGCAAAAATAGTTCAACACGCCACTGTTACAGGGCCGTAACTAGAGGTTGGCAACATGGGCGCAGTAATGTAAGGGGTGTGTTTGAGTTAAATAAAAATGTTTTTTTTTTTTGTAACTTGGTTTTAAGACTCGATTATTTGAATAAATATACCATGGCAATATTTTGATTAACACGTAAAAATGTAATATTATTATATTTATAAAAAAAATATAGATACCTATGAAATAAAACAAAAAAAGCGCCAAAATAAAATTCGCCAAGGGCGCCGTGGAGGGTAGTTACGATACTGAGTAATAAATTTACAAATTATTACTGGATATACAGTTTTTTTTCGAAAGATCTGACATTTTCATTCGTTTTCATTCTGGGTACAATGACAGTTCTTTAAGTAAATTTAAATCTTTTACAGACCAGATATAGCCCAGGGAGCTTTAAACCAATAAAATACGTAAATTCGAACAATAAATAATGAAAATCTTTTCATATACTTTATATAGATGTTATAAATTGATTTTTTAAATATATTAATTTTAATGATGTAAATTGCACGTGACATCCATCGCACCCGTCGTACTGCTCCAGGCTGAAAAATATTATACCTCTTGTAGGAACACCACCGAGATAGATAATTATGAGTTTTAATAGCTCCCTGTAATAGTTACGCGCGAATGAAATAAAATTAATTATTCCTTGCAAAATATTATGACTTCGTCTCGCTTACTTATTCTTCTTTTCTAAAACTTGAAACTTATTTCCATCAATATTTTTTCACTGTTGAAATGTCTGAAATATCTGAATGTTTGACTCAGTTGATGGTTTGTTATAACATCCCTGTAAGAAGGTGTTATAACCTTAGTTTTTACATACTAAATTTATTCTACAACAGACGCCCCCAACGAAGAAGGGTGTATCTCACATTTTATCATTTTTCAGGAGAGCAGTTAAAAGTTAACTAAATTTAATTGTTATTCCGGATTTCAATTTTTTCAAATTTAGCTTTTTTAAATATTTGTATTTTTTGTTAACACAATTGGTTGTTTTTGTTGTGTCAACAAACCCCCCCCCACCCCCGAAAGTTGCGTAATTGCTTAATTGACAAAATATAATAATAATAATAATATCATACTTATTGACCACACGCAAACAATTTTGCGGGTAACCATCATTATAGCCACCATGTGACCTCAAGCAATAACCAATCACAGAGACGCAGTGGGTGAGACCATGTCTATAATACCAGTGCGGAGCACGTAAACATTCAATATTCTACTCGTCTTTGTCGTAGCAAGACCCACCACGAGCATGCTTGCGCGGTATAGACGTACTCTTTTCTTCTACACGCCTATTCTGTAGCATGACTCACCATGGGCAGACTTGCGTGGTTTAGATCTTCTATAACTGATAAATAAAAAATAATAGAAGAAACCAAGTTAGGAAGAGTCAAAGCATATTGGGAGCGTCAATGTCCAAAAAATAAACCAAGCCTTAAAATAAAGAAATCCCCAGAGAGTGCTACACAGCGGCAAAGAAAACGACGAGCCTGTATTGCCAAAGCAGCTGCCACATTACAGTCAATGCCATCAACGAGTGTTCAACAGCAGCCTGGTGGCAATAGTCCATTTAACCATGAATGCTTGATGGTTGTAACAACTGCTAAGGTATTTCGAGATCCTCAATTGCCATCGACTAGTGCAGCTACAACATCCATTCCAACCAATAAGCCTTCGACATGGCAGTATCCAAAACCGAAGCGCATTGCATATAATCCACCATCTTCCCCAGAAATTTAAGTTCTACCACTGATGAAAAGAAAATTATTTTCTGGTGTTTCAGCTGTTACATAACTCGATTTTCAAAGTCAATCAGCTTGGACAGCGAGTAATTGTCCAACTTCTCAATTATCAATTTCTGATAATAATTTGTCCTTCTCAAATATTACTTCTGGTGATTTCACTACTCTCGTTCCAAACATTTAAAGGCTCACGCTTAGTTTACAAAAAATGTATCAACAGTAGCTTTGATACTGCTTGTGGTGTTTGCGATCGCTTGTGGTTCCAAAATGATTTTAGAAATGTATTGGCTCGGTCTTACACTATTTTACAAAAAACTATTTCCACAAATTAATTTAGAAACAGCAAAAATGTATGCTGTGTATCATTATCTTAGCAAAAAATACCATCTTTTTTGAAGTCGAATGGTTTCACGTATCCCATTTACTTAAACTTGGT
The DNA here is from genome assembly GCF_020184175.1 of Aphis gossypii. Classification (NCBI taxonomy): domain Eukaryota; kingdom Metazoa; phylum Arthropoda; class Insecta; order Hemiptera; family Aphididae; genus Aphis; species Aphis gossypii. Next base: position 64,960 of record NW_026083149.1, read on the forward strand.
ATTATCATAGAGCGATTAATCTCACCGTGCTTGCCTTTGATGTCAATCCGAAGGCTCCGGCACAGCAATGGCCAATATGGCATTTTGGGACAAATAATCAATGTACCGGTAGAAGTCGAGAATGTGGTAAATGTATTACCTCGTGAACTCGATAGTGACTATTGCATTGACGTGCATATCAAAAAGAAAAAAATCCACAAGTCCAGTTATCTGAGAAGGTTAGTAAGGAAAGGCGTTGTTAAATCTTGGCATCGATATTTAAAAAATTCGCCACTATACAGAATTTATAATATCAACGTAGATGTATTCCTAGCCCAAGATTGTGATAATGATGATGATGGTGATACCGATGTATTGAATATTAATGCATTAGGTGAAGTGATTGAAATTGATGAAAGTCTACACGCCCAAGTTAGGTACAACAGACTCAGACTTTAAGGTTGAATGAAGACAAGGATTTGTATATTATTCCAGAGGAAAATAACTTGCTAAAATCTATTTTATTTGACGAGCACTGTGAAGAACTCTCGTTTCTAGGTATTTATCTGGGAAGAATTAGAACATTCAAAGATAATATTTAGGTGACACCTTTTCAAATGGTAACCAACGAGCATCGGAGAGCGGACCGTCGAGAACTCCTACTCATTTACTCTATATGGCAATGAAGATCATGCTACTACGGACCCGAGATTCTCGGAAGGTTGCTTTTAAATTCATCGGGAAAGATACTAATTTAACTAAAGAACAAATTAAATTACCAGACTTCATCAATGTATGAGAACAGGTGTATTGAGAACAATTTGGCATTCCTCAGACATATTCCAAAGTCCGCATATAACTGGGCTTCACAAATTTGGTAAGCCAACGTTCTTCCTTTCAACGAGCGCCAATGAAAATCGCCGAAACGATGAATGAACACCATGAATTTTATATTGAGGATATTACTCGAAAACTAAGCATTGACATGCCTAACTCCATTGAGGCTACCAATCAAAAAGCGGCATAGTATTTGCTGAGGCAGCCTATGCCTTATACCTGGAATGCAGTGCTTTATTTGCAAACTGTATGACCGGTAGAACGGCAGCATGTGAAAAAAAAAACAAATCAACAAATGGAAGATGATGAAATCGATGACGAATCAACAGATATTTGGAAGGAAAACTGGTTCAAAAAATATGAAAATAGTCCAGCAGAGCTCGAAGATCTAACTAATGCCCAGTCAGCTGCTATAATTATACTATCACCTATGATTAATGGAAACGCTGTACATATCCTCGCATACTCAGATATCGTAATTATGACATTGCCTCTGCTTTTTCAGAATATAAGCGTGAAATGGTCACTTTGCATTTGCCGTTTTGCCACGAAAAAACTAAAATACTCTACGAATTACGATTTCTACGATTGTATGATGATAATGAGCTGCGTATATTACATAGCAGAAATGTGTTTTGAGGAAAAACTAGGTATTGCAAAATTGAATGAAGCCTGAAAAAAAGATATAATATGTAGCTGATGACGACCCTGAAATCACTGCGGCCAATGGTGAACTCGAAATTAATGGTGATCATTTGCCAGTGAACGACCGTATGTGGATCTTTTTGCAAATGGATACGCAGAAATGAATGATGACTTTCGATTTGCCACTATAAAAACCATTACACATAAACGGAAAATCTTATGGATAGACAAGAATTCTTTCGCTTGATGTGGTCGGCAAATGTAAAACAAAAAGGCCTTCTCATTCACATTATTCAACATCTTCTTAATGGTAATAAAGAGGAACCTTTGCAAATCTTTTTCAATGGTCTAGCGGGTTGTGGCAAAACTTTTGTTATCCATGTGCTCATGGATATTTACAATCGTTTTACGGATAACGATGCTTATTGTAATGCATTTATCACCTGCACTTCGACGGGCAAGGCAGCAGTTGCTATTGATGGAACAACTGTACATACTGCTTTGAAAATCACAACAGGAAAAAATTATCGACATTCGTATACTGAAGCCATGAAGTTTCGAAGTCTCTTCAAATACGTTCGCGCCGTCATTATTGATGAGGTAAGCATGGCGTCAGCAGAGATTTTATAATGGATTGATGACAGACTAAAGCAAATCACTGACATAGATAATTCGTTTGGAAGAAAAGACATATTTTTCAATAGTGATTTGCGGCAGTAAAGCAACTCCAATCTATCAACAAAAAAAGTCTATTCTTCCTGGGTCGATGGTGTGGCATCAACTTCAATTTTATGAACTGATTCAAGACATGCGCCAAGAAAACTTAGAGTTTTCTCAGGCATTCACACAAGTAGGCAATGGCGAAAAACTACTCCAATTACAGCAGGAGTTAATAGATTTTTGTTTCTTCATTCAAGAGCGTGCAGATTAACTTTGTTATATAGGATTGAGACTTTTCTTCAAAAATGTTGATGTGGATACGTTTAATTACTTAAAATTTCAAATGACTGGTTAATAGTTAAAAATAAATCATTAGGTTGTTTAGTATGTAAGAGCATAACTAATTTAGGATTATCATTTGATCAAAATTACGTCTTTCAAAACCATGGCAAGATTGTTCAATAATTCCAAGTGGTAATAATAAAGTGACTCATATGTCAAGTCTGAGAAAAAAGATATTTGAACACAAAAAATCTGACCCCCCATCTCAAAGCAATAGAAATATATAAACAGTCTGAAAAAAAACAAATTGAAAAAAGCTTCGAAAATTCACATAAATCAAATATGCTGACTACTGAAAAAGTATTTAAAACCGTTAATAAAATCGTTAAAACTCAAAGACCATTCGTTGACTTACCAAATGAAATAGATTTACAAGTTGTAAATGGTATACACATGGGTAACATTTTACATTTTGATAAAACATGTTCAGCCTCGCACTTCATTCATATAGCATTGGAAATGAAAAAAAACTATTTGCCAAAATATCATATCAACTTAAAAAAAATTTGTATTTTAATTGATGAATCTACGATGTTTACAAATTAATAACGTTAGTAGTTGTTATACGAACATTTTTCGAAGATTATCCAGATGATCCTTACATATTTAATCTTGATTTTATTGAGCTTCCTAAAACATCAGCTGAAACAATAACTTAATCATTACTTAATTGTTTACAAAATTATGGATTTGAAAAAACTTTTTTGGATGAATGTTTAATTGATTTTGCATGTGATGGAGCTTCTGTTATGATTGGAAAAAACTTAAAATGACATTTCCTAAATTAATTGTTTGACATTGTTCCAATCCGTTTGGAACTTGCTGTCGGTGATGTTATTAATGAAGTATCTGGTATAAATCATTTTAAAATATTTATGAACAAACTTTATACTTTGTATCACCAATCACCAAAAAATTCAAATGAATTAAGAAAAATCGCTAGTTCATTAGAAATACAAATTTTAAAAAATGGTAGAATTTCGTCAGTTCGTTGGATGGCTTCGAGCAAACGTATAGTTAATGCAGTTTTAAACAGTTAGTCGGCGCTTTGTAAACATTTTAGCTTGGCTTCAATGGATTCTACAAGAGATTCTAGTGAAAAAAGTAAATACAGTGGGTTATATAGAATGATGACAAGTTTACAGTTTGTAATTAGTTTAAATGCAATGTCTGATGCTTTAGATGAATTAGGGAGTTTATCAGAATACTTACAACGACTTGATATCACATTAATAGAAGCTGTTATGTCAATAAGAACGACAATTCGTGTGTTAGACTCTATGGCAACTGATCCTGAACCTAAATTAACAAAAGCTATGGTATAAATTAACGATAAATTGTTTAAAAATGTTATGTTACACAATGGTTGAGTTATACAAATTAATACAGCTCAATTTTATAGAAGTTTAGCTAATAACTTAAAAACTCGAATGATGATTTCTAGTTCGTCAAATGTCAGTATTTCAAATGAAAAACATCGCCAGGAAAACGTTAATACTTTAACAAATTTAATAAACTGTATAGGGACCTTAAATCCAAAAAGTTGGCCTAGATCAAATGTTGGTGAAATAGAAAATATAACATATGATGACTCAAATATTCAAAATGTATACCAACAGTTTCGTTTAAATGAACATGATATACTTGAAAACTTTAGAATTTTCAAAATACATTTAGGACCAGGGGTTGTTCCAAATAAGTTAAAACCACTTTTCAATGCCATTGCTACGATTCCTATTTCAACAAGTGAATGTGAACGAAATTTTAGCGCTATGAATGAAATCATTACATCATTAAGAACTTCACTATCCATAGAAACTACTGCTGCATTGTTATTTATTAATTGAGTAGGACCACCTCTATCAGAATTCAACCCACAAAAGTATGTCAAGTCTTGGTTATTAAAGGGCCGACATTCCGCTGATGACACAGAGAAAAAAAAATATAAAGTAAGTATAAATCATTGGGGACTTAATTATAATAAATTAATAATTACTACTTATGACTTAGGTTAGGTTATGTATATCGTGGTAAGATAATTGAAAATTTTAATTTGAATACATGACTAATTTTTTTTGTTTTTGAGTTTTTATAGTGTAACTAAATATTACTGACGAAAATTGTGATTTTAATATGAATATAATGTATATTTATATACCTACTTATATTAAAGATATATTTTTACGTGTATTTAATAATAGTGTATAGCGTTCCGGTTCAGAAAATATTCCATGCCGAGGACTGGCGATAACACAGAATTATCATAGTCCGTTTTTCTATGGTACTGGTTTATCACTACTGCAGACTGCAGTAGATATTAGCATGGTTAAATAACTAGGTATGATCTCATTAAGACGCATTTGCGTTCTGGGCTGCGCACGTACTATTCTCAATTTGGCATGGAAAGAAATCTTAACTGGCAGTGATTTTTATCACCGTATTACGTCGGTCGGTATACCTCTTATCTATCTTTGCCAGTGGCGGCCATGACACCTGCGTACCACAAAGTTGCAATCATACCTAGTTATTTAGCCATGGATATTAGATACTGCCTATTATAAAAAAAATACAGTTTACCTACTGTACCTATGTATTTACAAAATAAATAGGACTTGACTGTTACTATACAGACAATTAGAGCAAGGTAACATTGGCATCAAACATCAATATTACTAGATATTATTTTGTAAGACTGAAGTTGACTTAATAATTTTTTTAATTATATTAACATTCATAAAAGATATTATTTGTTTAATTTAATGAATATTTTACGATTTACTTCAATACAAACTAGTTTACTCCTATCACTTAGTTAAAAATGTATGTACACTTTCAGTTTAAAAAAACTAATAATAATAATAATTTTAATTATAAACGTTTCAACCTAAGGTGGAAGTGTATTACAGTCTTGGTTGTGTATTACGAATCAAGTTATTAATTAAAGGAGAACACAACACAAAAATTGAGTTTTTTTATTTGAAAGAATATTTAATTCTAAGAATAATGGTATAGGTTGTAAATTTCTACTCACATTATTTAAAAACTAATGCGTAATTGAAAATAGACGCGTGACGTCATTGGGCCCTACTCATCGTAGTTGCCTATCTAATACGTGTAAAAGTTCTTCGCTTCACATAACGATTTACCAACCTAAAAATTTTATTTTTTAAATTTAGTTTTCGTTTAAAAATGTGATTTTATGTATTTAAGACGATGCAAGTATCTGATTTTAATATGACGTTTAGTTTTTTAAATATTAAAAATCTTAAAAGAGATATTTTTGTTAAATGGAGCGTCATGGTGAGCGGTGATCGAACAATGGGTCCGCTATTCCCACTATCAAATCTAATTTTACATATTTTATACAATACACTCTCTACACACACACACACTCATACACACACATATTATATAATATATAGAAAAATATAAATATTTATAACTATATTTATAATTAATTATTATTACATTATATTTTTAAATTTTAGTTGAACGTATGTCGTGATTATCAACGTTCAGTCGAATTTTTTTTCGGTTATATTTTATGTAAATAAGTGTTGTTCATAAAATTGTTACGAAAATGCCGATGACCGATGTGTTGTGTTTTTGGGTGCAGTGAACGGAATGGGCATCGTTTTCTAAATAGAGAAAAGTCACCTAAACGATTTGCAATTTGGACAAATTTTTGTAAAAGAAAATCATTTCATCCAGGAAAAAATGCTGGAATTTGTAATAAACATTTTTTAGAGCCAGATTTAGATGAATTATCTGTAATAAAAAAAAAACTTATGCCAAATTCTCAAGAACCAATTTTAAAAAATAATGCTGTTCCATCAATATATGTTGAACAATTAGTTCAAAGCAAAAAAAAAACTTCGTATTTCGATGATCTCCACTAGCGAATACAGACCAACTATAATTATATAGCAGAACCTAATATTCTTCTAAATATAGAAAATGAAAAATGTGAAATTGGTGTTCAATGTGAATTGGGCAATGAAACTATATGAAACAATGATGACGTGGATGATGGTGATACAGTTATGAATATCTCTGGAGAAATACCATTTGAACATTTTAATAATCCTTTTGAAAGCAATGTTTCACAGAACGAGGATGATGAACAAAATGAATCAAACTGTAGTTTTGAATAAAATAAATGTTTTATTGTTTATTGGAGCTATCTAAGTGAATTATTTAAAAAACGTCGATCTTTTAAGTACCTACCCCATAATTAAACACAAACTTAATTGTAAAGGTGCTTTATTAAGTGTTCTTACAACATGTGAAATGGGCCACACTTAAAATTGGAGTTCTCAATCGCAATATGGAAAACTTCCTGTTGGTAATGTATTAATAACATCATCCTTAATGATGTCGGGAATTAATTTTAACCTTTTCCGTCATATATTTATATTTAAAAAAAAAAAATTTTCAACTAATTTGACTTAAGCTTAATTTTATTAGTTTTGTAATGTTGGTCCCAAATTGTTTGGACAGGCTGATCCTGAGATATAATGTGTCCTCTCAACAGGACAAGATGATGTAAAGGTATCTATGTTAAATAATACAAAAAATACTACATCATTTGTATTCTTATGTATTTATATATGATTTATTAAGAAAAATTAATTAAATTATTTAATAATAATCTATGGAATTAAAATAACAATTTTAAATTAAAACATTACATGGTTTAAAGTCAAAATTATATTTAAAACTATTTTTTATTTAGAATGAAATGATTCAAAACAATTTTACTTACGTGCTATATATAAGATGACATTACATTTTTTACAGCTTACATACGTTTTAGATTTACAACCAAAATTCTTCCAGAGTCTTTCTTATCCAGGAATACTGGTGTATGTCCTATATCATCAAATCGCATATCATTAATTGGTTATTTAGTTTTTGGTGTTGATGTAGATAAAATAGATGTGGATGGATTATTACCAGGACGACCTAATTTTTTTGTAACGGGTTTACCTGATAAAATTAATGCTTCAACCAAGTACTGTCTAAAGTGTATAAGATCTAGGATTTTTTTTTTCGTGAAGTCCTAAAGATTTTGCTTCTTTTTTGTACTCAATCCATGAATTTACTGCAGCTATATCAATTCCATGAGTTATGAGGCGTAAAGTCCACCTTTTTGACCTTATAAAAATTCTGTACAACGATATTAAGTGATCACATTTATCTACTCCACCCATTCCTTCATTTTTATTGGCTACAACTTCCGGTCTTTGAATGCATATGTATTTTTTATTTTTTTTGTCATAACATTGGTCAACTTGTCCTATACCACAAAAATTTGAAGCCAGGACTACACTTGAATTATCATACCATTTTGTTAACATCACTCCAGACGTATTGAAAATTTAATTTTCCATGTAGCCTCTACTGTGGTGTTTTTTAATTTCTTTATCGGTAGTAAATGGAGGTTTCATAAACCTATCAACTCTAATTGTACCGGCAGCATAAATATTTCGATTTTTCAACCATTCAAACAGCCAAAACGTACTGAAATAGTTATCGAAAAATAATGTACAGTTGGGCACATTAATTCTTTCGGATAACTGCATTACCAAAGATGCACTTTGTCCAAATTGAGAATATTCTGACCTAATTTCCGTGGTAGATCCTTGATAAATTATAAAATCGGAAATTATTCCTGATATTGCACATCAACAAAATAATTGTACGCCCCATTTGGTTGGTTTGTTTTTAATATATTGTTTTACATTTAATTGTCCCTAAAAAGGGACCATTTGTTCATCAACACTGAACGTTGATTCTAGCTGTAAACTAGCACAATATTTTCGTATAGCTTCATATAAAGGCCTCGCCTTCCAAAACCTATCATTAGTATTCGGGTCTTTATCGATTACAAAATTTAGATTATTTCTCAATTTAAAAAATCTATTTGAAGTCATATTTTCCGAAATTAATGGGACGGCAAATTTTGGCTCCCCGTACATACGCATTCGTGGTAAACCAAGATTTCTCATTAAAATATTTATGCCTATAAACGTTTTCAATTCTGCTACTGTAGTAGGAGGAAAGTTTGGTACATTATTACGAACAGCGTATAAATTTGTGTTAAAAACAGCGGTTTCTGAAATATAATTACTGAACAATTGTAGTGGAGAAGACATGTCGATAGTTATATTTAGATGTGGTTCAAAAATATCAAAAGGTAGAGTTATGTATTCACCACGAATCCAAGTAACTTTTTTTTTGTCAGTCAAATCTTCTTGGGTGAAATAGTCGCTAGATGACAGACTAGAGGAAGTAGGAACAACATTTTGAATATTATCTACTATATTTTCGTCAACTGCGTTTTCGTCGATTTCAACTTCAATATTTTCACCCATAATTTCATCAAAATCTTCATCATTAGTTATTATTATTATAAGTCTGACAATAGAAAGAAATCATAAGTATTAAAATTGAAAATTGTATGAAAAAAAATATTACAAAATGTTGTAAAATATAAAAAACTTAGTGTAAAACATAAATTACCTTCAAGTAATTTTAAATCCTCGTGACAATAATTATTTCCCAAATAATCGTCGTTAGCAAATTCTTCGATGTCAGAGTCATCTCCATTTTCAAGTAAATTTAAAATATCATAGTCTAATAATTTACGTCGATCTTGACGAATCATATTTATTATATTTATACAACGTAAATAAAACAGTTATCACTATTCCGGAGCGTCTCAATGTCCTTTACAGAGTACACGTACGTTACGTACGATTAAGTTCGATCGAATGAAAATTTTTAAATCTAACTACCCATAGATTGAATTCAGATATACCACAAATTATTTATAAAAATAATTAACAATACTAAGAAGCGATAAAGATTAGGATAAATGACAAAACAAAAATGTGTAATAATAGAATGTTTACTTGTCCGGGAATAACGCAGATAAATACTAAAAATTCAGCCAATGAAGATAATAATAGACGAAGCAACCGGGAAAATAAGAAATATATACTTGTCCTCTGGAGAGTACACTATTGACTGAACACAGTTCCATATCATATTTGTCTATAAAGCTTATGGAAATCAAGTGTCCTCTATAGAAGAAGGGGTGACTGAAAGGGTTAATTCATTAATTGAATTTTGTAGCACTCTAAATCTAAATATATTTACGCGTACCATATATGATAGACATATAAATCGTTATTTTACACCTGTAGTTTTTGTTTTTTTTTTTTTTTTTGTCTGGTACAAAAAACAAAATGAAATATTAGAAAAAATACGCAATTCTAGTGATGTAACTTGGCTAGCTAGTGATGGATAATTTGATTCGCTCGGATTTTGTGCTAAATTTGTTACATACTCGATCATGAACCTAAACACGGGGAACATTATTGACTTTTCCATTATTCAGAAGGGTATGGTAAAAGGTGATTTAGAAAAGTTCGCATGCAATTATGTTTTAAACGATTTAATTGAAAATAAGAAAATAAATATTCATCTGTTTCTTACTGATAGACATGTTGGCATAAGGTCTATGATGAAAAAAGAATTTCCCAACATATTACACGAGTTTGATGTTTGGCATTTGTCCAAAAGTCTCATAAAGAAATTTAAAACTGTTGATGGAAACAAATATCCAGAAGTAATCGAGTGGAAAAAAAAGTATTATAAATCATATGTGGTACTCATCTCAAACCTGTAATGGTGATAATAATGTATTGATCACCAAATTCACATCAATTTTACATCATATTAAAAATGAGCACCAATGGCAAACTAAAAAAGGAAAAATGACTTGTGAACACGAGGAAATACCGGAAGAAACACAGAGAAAGAAATGGATTCACCCACAATTAGAATCGTATAATGTTTTTAAAAAAATATTATTATATAAAAGATTTTTGAACAACTTGCAGCATGCTAGTAACTATGTACACACTTGAAAATTAGAGTCATATAATAATTTGAGATTAAAATATGTACCAAAACGTATACATTTTCCTAATAATGGTATAGTACTGAGATCAAAATTAGCTATTATGGATCATTAAGCTAACTTAAATAAAGAAAAAATTGGCGATAAGGGACACTTTTCAAAAGCAACGGGAAGTTGGGTTTTGAAAAATAAATATTTAAATAAATCTACTAATATGTGGAAATACGATATAATGGAAAAATTAAAAAAATTTGCACCAATAAAAATACCAACGATATTAATTCAATTCCAAAATCAGCACATGAAGTTGTAGTACCAAATCGTATAGCAGAAATTCCAAAACCATCTATAGAAGAATTAAAAAAAAATAAGTTTTAACGATTTTCATAAGTACCTAAAATTTAAAATGACGTAAGTTCAATTTAAATAACTGCAAAAAAATAATTTTTGTATAAATACAATTTTATTTTATTCAATAATTATACCAAACTACATAAACAGTAAAATCTAGTAAATAATTATAAATTATTAATAGTATTAATATTATATTCTGTTTTCTTAATCAGGATTTTTTTTCGCTCGGGCGGAATCCTACATAAATACAGTTTTTTTTTCCGGAAACGAATTTCAATCTTGGCAATTGAACATGATGGAATCACTACTTGGTTCCCTTTTCCAATTGTTGTCCACGAATTTATCCAAGATGTAAAATTTTTGTAAGCTAAATACCTCCATAACTTATTTTCAGGTTCATCTATACTAAGTTGTTGTCTTTTAGATTTCTTTTTAGATTTTAAAATTAATTGATGGCGTATTATATTTAGTACATCTCTGTCCAAAACTTATTTTTCAAATACATTATTCTGTTTTATAGTTACCGATTAATTGCTTTATATTATCATATTCTTTACGACATACAGACTCTTGATTTGTTGTCATAACTAAACATTTTTCACATTTACACCAATTACGAATTCCACTTTGATTTTCATAATTCACATATTGTACACTACTATATTCCAAAAAAGTATCTATCAATTTCATCATCATTTTCATACTCGGGCTCAAATAAATAAGCACTAGTCATGTTGAGATTTTTAATTCAGAAACTACATAAATGAATAAACGGCCGAACTGCCGAACATAGACTAAACGTTGGTAATCACGACATACATTCAACCAAAATTTAAAAATATAATGTAATAATATAGTTATAAATATTTATATTTTTCTATATATTATATAATATATGTGTGTGTATGAGTGTGTGTGTGTGTGTTAGATTTGATAGTGATGGTCGGCAGACCCATTGTTCAATCACCGACCACTCGCCATGACGCGCCGTTTAACAAAAATATCTCTTTTAAGATTTTTAATATTTAAAAAACTAAACGTCATATAAAATCTGATACTTGCATCGTCTAGAAAACACATAAAACCACTTATTTAAACGTAAACTAAATTTAAAAAATAAAATTTTTAGGTTGGTAAATCGTTGTGTGAAGGGAAAAACTTTTACACGTATAAGATAGGCAATTACGATGAGTAGGGCCCAATGACGTCACGTGGCTATTCTATATTTCTTAATATCTCTTAAAGTAATATTTTTTTTTACATTGGATTTTTACAAAACCATTTCATATAACCATAGCTACAATAATTTAACATTTAAAAAAAATTTAAAGCAATTTTTTTTTTGTGTTGTATTCTCCTTTAACATGAATGGAAATATGTAAACATGTTATACATAATATGTTCATACTTACCAAATAAAATTAAGAAGTGCAAATCAAAACAAGAAAGCACTTTCGATAAGGAACAAAACCCAAGGGAGAAAATGACCAAATACAACAGTTATATTATAACCCGATTTGAGCTTAACAAATCAATATTAATGAAGCTTTTACCGAATACATAATATGGTATATATAATATTATAATGATCATTTTTAACGATAATGATTTTTTAAATTAATTTTTAAAGATTATATAATAATTAAAATATAATGTGATGTACAACAGTAATGACATTATTTTTTTTATTTTTTTAACTAATTTGTATTTATAATATTTTTAATCAATATAAATCTAAATATTATATACTTATAAGTAGCTCAACATGAGTCAAAATATTTACCAACTACCTGTTTTTCCCAGAACTCAATTTACCTAGCCCCCACACTATGGTGTTAGTACGGACGAACTGTACTCCTACTGTGTGAGGTGATGTACACGGGGGCATTAATACGGTCGAACCGTATTCCTACCATGTAAAGCTCAATAGTCCACAAGTTGTTTGGCTCCTCGGCTGAGTGGTCGCCACTGGCTGGCTGAGAAGTTTTCTCTGATTGGTTGGACAGTCTCCTTCTAGCTGACTGAATGCCGAATGGTGTACGACGGCGGTAACTTGGCAAAGTGCGGTGGCGTACTACAGTAGCGTCAGTCACCAAAACGAGTATTAATATTACAGCGGCATTAGTACTGATTTTACCCATACACCAACTACAAGGAAAGTCAATCCGTCTTTGGCTCGGTGGTTGATTTTGAATTGTCTGCTTTGGTGACCTTGCTTGGCCAGTGTCAGGAGTGAGCTGGATGACTGGTTGGATGACATTATAAGGATTATAATATATTATATTTTTATGTTTTTTTAGAATGATAGTGCTCAGTCGAGGTGTTGTGTTATTTTGTTGATGTGAGGGTTCATTATGGAGCGACGAAGGTCTCGGATGTGATGGTAGGTGGATAGATGGGGTTCTTGTGGAAAAGTGTTCTGCTATTTTTCTTAATTTTGAGCTTGAGCGTCAGGGTATAAGCTGAACTGAGTAGCATAACCACGACAAAGCGGTTATTTTGGTTGTTTTTTATTTATTTTTATTTTATTTAATTTTTTGGCTGCAGCCGGGTCGAACTTACGCATATTTCGAGTGACGGAGGCGCAACAGAACATCGTTTACGAGTGTCAAGTTTTGATTTATTCTGTTCTTTATATTTCCGTTTGTACGTGAACCGGTGTGGTTATCACTACTTTCAATAGTGTCTCTTGTTGTGTAATTACGATCAAGAACAACATTTTTTAATATTTTAAGTACTTAATGATGACCGGTCACGGTGGTCACGGTCACAATACTGTAGTCCCCAATAACGCGTTCTATTGGCGGTAACGGTGAACGACGCCCCAAAAACATCGCGACTGTAGACCGGTTGCGTACACGTAATAAACGCCATGTAGAGAGTAACGGTATCTCGTTACAATTTTAAATAAGTAATACTTACCAATATTTAATAGGACTTTCCAGGTATCTAACTCACTCGCGTAATCTCAATTTAAATAAGTACTTTATGTTTGAATCAATTAATAAAGAAAATACAATTTAATATAAAAACACATTATGACATATTATTATAATATATTTTTAATTATTTTACTATATTACTGGTGTCTGAGGTACTATGCATCACTAGATCACTACATGCTACAGTCGACTCTCGATAACTCGAAATTCAAGGGGGGGAGGAAATTGACTTATCAATAATAATAAAAACTTTTAAAAAGTATGTTTTTGTTTTTAAATAATTCTTATATTAAAGAAATTAAAAAAAAAGTGTTTTTTCTCAAGACATTGTTGAACCCATTTTAATAAACAGAATTCTGTTTCAGAGTATTTTCCTAGTTTTTTTTTCCAAGTTTCCGAGCTTAAATAAAGTTAAAATTTATTAATTTTAAATATAGATTTTCAAAATAACATCTTTATTTTTTTATTATTGTAGAAAATGTACTCACTGGAATTACAAAATATTTGGTTATTTCAGGTTTTTTCTTTTCGCCTTTGTCGATAATTTTAAGCAAGTTAATTTTCTACAAGTGAAAATGTTGTTAATTTAGACGACATAAAACTAAACTGAAATCTGTTGTATTAAGTTACCAAGGTTTAAGTTATAAATATTTAGTTGACCCTAATGGTCAAGTTTTACGAAACAAGTCATAAATGAAAAATAACTGCCTTGATAAAAAAAATTAAAAATTTGAAATAAAACTAATAAATTCTAGATATTGAAAATGTGTCAAATTAATTTTCGAGTTAACAAGATTTTTTAAACATAAGATGTAATTGTTATTTGAAGGGGAGTATTAATTATTCGAGACATTGAGATTTTCGAGTTATCAAGGTTTGAGTTACTGAGAGTCGACTGTATATACTACAATATGGCGTACTGTCATTCGTCAGTAAAATTATCATGAGGTATAGGTAATCATGAATGACTGAAATCTGAATGATAGCTTACTAGTTGTCAATCTTTGATATGCACATAATGAGTTATAGGTAATGAATATAAGGTCTATGGTATTGGCATTATTATTTTGTATTTTTGTGATTATACTGAACGCAAGATTATTATTTTGCTTTACAAACTTAATGTTATTGGTTGGGCAGAGTTACAGAATGCAAGGGTATTCTTACCATTTGGATTTTCATAATCACTGATTGGTATAATTAGACTTACTTCGCATGCATCATTGTCAGAGTCGGTAATCAAAAGCGATAATCGAATAATAGTATAGTATATATAGTAGTATTGTTAGTCCAATTAATTATAATTATATGACAATTGACAATAAGCTATGACAGGTAGTTACAGGTACAAATATTATCACCACTCTCTGGAATATCTATCATGGGGTCGATGATATCGAATTCATTACTATTATAGTACTGGACTTTAAAAATTAAAATCTCTAATTGAATTAAATCTGACTCATTAGTACTGATGTATAACACCTAAAAACTTTCTAAAATCAACCAACTTTGAGCAACTATAACTCGCCGACAGATCATCGAAAGTTAAAAATTTTAACGCGAAAATTCATGGAAAAAAGGCTTTATTAATTTATTGGTTGCCATTTTAAAAAGTTGATAGTTTTTTCTACTAAATACCAAAGTGAAAAAAATTAAAATTTTATACAGATGTTGTAAAACATGTATCTAAAAATTAAAAAAAAAAAATAGAAAAAAATCTATACTTTTTGAAATAATAAGTGTTGTTTAATAAAAAAAAATCATTCTATGTACATATGTATATATTTCTTTTAAAGTCAATTTAAATTCCTTTTCGAAATAAAATTTATTATATAAGAATAAAATGTTCTTGTCATTTATGTAGCGTGGTTCGTAGGTTCGTAGGTACCATTGGAACTTTGAAAAAAATTCCATTCGGAGGCGTTTGGCGAAAAAGTATAACAGTTCTAGTAGTTCCTTATAAATTATAATCATTTTACAGAAAATTGCTTTGTTCTTCTTTTTAGTAATGTATTAATTGAAAAATATATCTTCTTATCCAATATAAAAGTTCTTAATATTAATATTTGACCAAGACTTTTGAAAACATTTAAAAATTGGTACATCTAAAACAGATACAATAAATATCTTAATTACCACGTTCTAATTTTTACTTCATTAATATACAAGCAAAACAACAAGTTTTCCAAATATATGATTTATCATAAATTTATCATTGATGAACTATATGAACTTTTTTTTTCTAACAAACTTAAAATTATATTTTATACAAAATATTATGTCGCATAAGTAAGTTTCAATACATTTTTATGGTATAGTTTTTAAATAAAAATAAAAACAAAATAAAATGATCATTTATCGAAGCTTTTGGGTTACGGAAAGAGTATATTTAATTAAAACCAAATTCTATACAAATTACGTAAGTACTTATGGTCAGAGGCGTATTTAGGATTTTGTCATGGTGGGGTAGGGGTACAGGTAACCCCCTGTAGTACACTTAGGTACCATCACCACCGTTTCCAAGAATGATAATGTTGAGAATTTATATACATACTTATACTACTTTATCAATAGCCAATAAGTACCAACACATAAATTTATAAAACTGTATTCTTTTGTTTTGAAGTTTATTATTCATAATTAACTTTTTATAAAATGGAGAATCCCATAAGAATACAATCGATGCATTCGAATCGCATGCAAAAAATAAAATAATACAATATTTAGTAGGTACCTATTTATATAAATATAAAAATGTGTATGTAAGAGGAAAACAGTAAAAAATAATGCACTAGCCAGTACGCCGAACTTAATGGTCTCCGGGTATCAATTCAACTAGGTACTAAAGAAGTGGCCTTATTTTAGTAATTGGCCGGGGACATATGCGGCGGAAAGGTAAAGACCGCTACTCGCTAGACAGCTGCCTAGTTTACCTAGATGGAAATTCGGCACTGGTACTGGCGCGAGTGTTTGATTAAAATGAGTAGTGACTAGTGAATTATTATCCTGGATTAAAAATAAACTAATGAAATAATAAATTATAAAAATAAGTTATAACTAATATTTTAGTGCTTAAGTTTGATTATAATTTGTATTCTATTGAATTATTGAAATTTATTGATTATGTGCCTATTTAAATGTAGCATTTGCCCTGCAATATAATTTGAAATAACAACCAAACTATGATTTTTAGAAGCCTTATAATATCTGGATCGTTATTAACAATAATGACGATTGACAGCATTTTACGATTTACGATACGAATTATTTTAAATCATATATATATTTAGCAATAAGTCATAAACCTATAGACTACGGGCATTAACCATAATATTTCTAAATTCATAATAAAGCTATATTCAATATTATATTTATAATAAAGTGTAGCATTTTCAATAATTTTATTCTGTAATGCTGCCATATATATATGAAATTATTAAACTTCCTAGTAAAAAAAGAAGACAAATGGCTTCCATCAATAAATACGTCACTTCTTATGATGATAAAAAAAAATAGGTAGGACATTACATAGGTATCTGAATGTTCAAAAATAAGGATCATCCTAAATATATTACTGATATTCGGTATTGACTTGAAACTCATACATACTATTAGACAATATGTACAATTTTTGTTAAGAGTCAAATTATCACTGACAACAACAATACAATAATTAAAAATTAGATTACAATGTTTCGTATTTACCTATATCTTAATCTACAGGGGCAAGTTCTTCACAACAACGTTTCATTGGAAGTAGGTTCACATGATAATATTTTAAATAAATCAATGCGTCGTGAATATTATGCAGAAACCGTCGAACGGAAGCGAAAGGCACAGCATGCGATTGTGACCAAAAATTATTGTTTGGCTAAGAAGAATTACCAAGAGTTTAAGAGGCAAACTAGTATGAACGAAGAACGTGATAATATGTGTAATGGTAGTTAAAACTTATATTTTTCAGAACTAATAACAAAAATTAATAAAAAACAAGTAACGGGACCTCAATGGTTTCAGGAATTATCTGAACAACAGGTTAGATATATTATTAAACTTTTAATGTCTCTAACACTTAAATGTACTATTTACCTCGATTCCATAGATTATTCTAAAAAAATAGAACAGAAAAATTCCAATTATAAATATGAAAAAATATTATTGGTACTGTAACACATGGCTGGTATACGCATAAAAAAGTTTAAAATGACTAAATGTATAATATGTTTTTATTTTGAAATTCACTCTTAAAAAATTAAAAATACCTCCTATTTCACTTTTCAGGTATTAATTTAGATTTTTAATTTTTATACTTAGGTAGTAAAAATATACCTAAAAATATATTGAAAGATAGAAAAATGTGATTATATCAATTATATTATTATATATTTTACCATTATTATCATTTATAATAATAATATTATAGTTAACAATTTACTTAGGTTGTGTATTTAACTTTCATTTTTGTTAAACTTAAATTATATTACAGTGTGCGATGTTTTGTAATTTTAAAACATATTTTCAGCATAAAATTAGAATCATTTTTAACACTTTACTTGGTGATAATGGTCCTATTTCATAAAATTATTTGATGGGTGTAATTAGAAATAATTAATGAATTAATGTCAAATTTCATTTTTAATAAGTTATTGCGTTGATTCTATTACAAAATCAATGGTTAAAGTTGTATAGTTGGTTAAATTGAATAACTATTTTATAAAATTGTCTTTAACTGTTTTGTTTGGACCGACCGATATCTGATATTTTTAATGATATGAGGTGCATCAGAAAGAACATACATATTTCTATTCCCATCATAAGGGTTAGTAAATATTTTTTGTAATATGCAGGTTTACCAATGACGCCGCATTGTTTTAACATTGTGTTATTTGTGAGGCTTCATCACAAGTGAGTGCCATTACTTATAGTCCTACAGCTTCCAATAAAATAATTCGTTTTTATTATAAATCTACTCCCGTTTATAAAAAAAAAAATATTTTTTATGCTTGCTAAATGAAAATATATTATAATAAATAATTTAAAATGTAATTTTTAACTGGACCTTATAATGCAAATATGGATATAGATTGTGTCATATTGTCTGCTTAACTATGGAACATAAATACTAGAGCATGATCAGCTAATTCCAATTTTATTTTCAATATCTCTAAAATCTTCTAAGCCTCTACCTATATGTTAATGTTCGAGTTTTCACATAAGCACTTGTCCTCAAGAAAATTTCGTCTAAAAGTAAAACACTATTCTTTTGTTGTTGGGATTTTTCTTCAAACTTTTTTTTTAATAGTTGCAATATTCCAAGTCAAATTCACCTTCATGCTTAACTGCCAATAAATGCTTGCGAATGGTTTCAACACAAGGTAATGTTAACATGAATTGTCTTCTTAGAAAATTATAGCCTGATGGAGACCTATAAAAAATTACAAACCTTAAATTTTATATAGGTAATTGTTTTTTTGATACAAATAGTTATTAAGCCAAGTGTTTTGTACCCACCGTATCTGAAATACAAGATAAAGAATAATTCAACTTTCGGAATGACGTCTAATTTTAGTATTTTTATACCTACTTGGCTGTTGCAAACATTTAATCAATAAAAATGATTGACATTTTGGAATTTTTGAATCTTCGTTTAATTTTGATAACTCAATTTCTAAAATTTCACAAATTTTGTTTATTTATATCTAGCTTAAATTGTGAGATTTTTTTATTTGCTCTACTAATTTTTATTCTATTTTTCTTCTTGTATTTTATAATTATTATAATGCTGACTTTTTAATACCTAAAAAAAAATAAACTTGTTTTTAGATTCTAAACGGAGTGATGAAATGTATTGATTTTACAATGATGTATTAGATTCTGAACGAAGTGATGAATGTATTGATTTTACAATGGTGTGTGTTTTTTTTTTTTTTTTTTTTTTTTGTTTTTGTGTCTGTGTACAGCATAACTAGTCGAAATAATGCTCCAATTTCAAACTATGGGGGTGGTTTCCGATGTGAAATTGAATATCCTTGGTGCATTATAGAGGTTATTAGAGGTAAACCTCTCACTGATACGGTGAAGTGAGTTACTTCGGTTTTCGAGAATGATGTCTCTTCGATCAAACTGCTGATCTACTAACACTAAAGCAACTTCATTTGCCATTGGTGCATTATACCTGTCTCTATGTTCTTCTGGTGGTTTTTTATCTGCATGTATTACAACTTTAAATGAC
The DNA here is from genome assembly GCF_020184175.1 of Aphis gossypii. Taxonomy (NCBI): domain Eukaryota; kingdom Metazoa; phylum Arthropoda; class Insecta; order Hemiptera; family Aphididae; genus Aphis; species Aphis gossypii. The sequence continues at coordinate 84,884 of NW_026083149.1, forward strand.
TCTGAAGGAGGTATTTTATCGATGGCACTTTTCAGATCTTATATATATGGGTTCACTTGATGTAGCATATCCTACAGTTGTTTGATTAAATTGGGTTTTAAGTTAGGATATTTAGAACACCGAATATTTACTTCTCGTTCGTCTTCACCTACAAAATAGATTTGAAGGTACTGTGCGCCCTGCCCAGGTTCAGGTAATATACTTCCAATTAAATGGTAGACCTGTCCTTTAACTTTAAAAGTCGGTAAGAAACCGTCTGCTGTTACCTGTTTACCACCAAATGACGTCATCTGAAAACAGGCGTTATATTTTCAAATATTGTTCATGAATTGCACATGATCTGGGTGCAGAGCGTTAACCAAACTGTAGAGAGGTTCAGGTAGTTGTTTTAACCTCTCAAGTTGTACTTTTCTGGCGCTACAACACATACCAAGTGTCTCATCTTTCCACTTCAAAGCGTTGCACCACTGACACTTATAGGTCATAGAACCCAAAGCTACACAGGTGTCAGTTCTATATGCAATATCTGGATCATATGCCATACCTGAATGCACCTTGCTTTTCCATAGACGCATAGTAGTACACAAAAAAACCCTTCGTAAACTTCGTGTAAAAATGGCTAAGTAAAAAAAAATATTAGATCTTTAAGCACTATAAAGATATGATATCATGAATTAATGCTAAGTATATTG